>NW_022991281.1:0-54064 GCF_902827175.1 Gymnodraco acuticeps
TACTGATATACACCTGAACATCAGCAGGAGAGGACTCTTTAAAGTAGAGACACTACATACTGATATACACCTGAACATCAGCAGGAGAGGACTCTTTAAAGTAGAGACACTACATACTGATATACACCTGAACATCAGCAGGAGAGGACTCTTTAAAGTAGAGACACTACATACTGATATACACCTGAACATCAGCAGGAGAGGACTCTTTAAAGTAGAGACACTACATACTGATATACACCTGATCATCAGCAGGAAGGACTCTTTAAAGTAGAGACACTACATACTGATATACACCTGAACATCAGCAGGAGAGGACTCTTTAAAGTAGAGACACTACATACTGATATACACCTGAACATCAGCAGGAGAGGACTCTTTAAAGTAGAGACACTACATACTGATATACACCTGAACACCAGCAGGAGAGGACTCTTTAAAGTAGAGACACTATATACTGATATACACCTGAACATCAGCAGGAGAGGACTCTTTAAAGTAGAGACACTACATACTGATATCCACCTGAACATCAGCAGGAGAGGACTCTTTAAAGTAGAGACACTACATACTGATATACACCTGAACATCAGCAGGAGAGGACTCTTTAAAGTAGAGACACTACATACTGATATACACCTGAACATCAGCAGGAGAGGACTCTTTAAAGTAGAGACACTGGAGAGTAACCATAACAACACGAGCTGATGCTAATTTAATTCCTTAAAGAGGAGGAATGTGCTTCTGTAATTGGTTGAATTTATCCAGACTAACTTGTTGTTATTAGTTTAAAACTCTGCTTATCTTCAGTGCGCTTTTATTTTGAAATCGTATTTTCTTTCACTGTGGATCGGAGCGTTTTAATCTATCAAACTTTATTTTGAAAGCAACTTTTTTTTATTCACAATAACGCAAACACAAAATACTTTGAGGTTCCTGTACTTAACTTTCACATTACGCTTATATTCACACGTTTGTTTTGATGTTCAGCTTCAGTGCGCTTTTATTTTGAAATCACATTTATTTAAGGATTGGAGCAAAACACTCAAAACAGCCAACAGAAGGTGCTTCACAAACAAACAATAACAACCCTCCCTCCAGTCCATAGAAAGAGTAAACGGTGAAGTGCATTTCCCTCTTTTGGTACTTGGTTAGATCTGAGTTCCACATCTGCACACATATGGAGGGGGTGGACACACACACACACACACACACACACACACACACTCACTCTGGATAAAGCCCTCTTTGAGCTGCAGGCCTGTGAGGGCGTAGAGAGACGTCACAGAGACTTCTTTCTTTGAGAGGTTTACTGCAGACGGAGCGTTTCGGTATTCTCACACTCAGGTAGACGCTCGACCTCAAAGAGCTTATTGTGATTCCGAGTCGTGTTTACAGCAGAAAGCAGAACTTATACACGGACGTTCACGCATTTACAGACGGACAGATATCTTCAAAAACATCAGATCTTTCAAGCAGAAATGTCCCAAATCTGGAGATCTGCTGCTTCTCTCTCTGTTTGCATCTTATTCAAGTTAATATCTTTACTTTGAGACAAAACAAGACATTTTAAGACTGGGATGAATGTTTTTCACTATTTTCTGACATTTGATAAATCAAAACATCCATTCATCTGGGAAATGTGTTAGTTGCACCCCGACAAATATGATGTTTATAATAACAGCTGATTAGGCGATTAATTCATTTTTAACCTTTCAGTTATTTTCCATGTCAAATGTTTCCAGTTAACTCAAACGTGTTGGAGTTTTAAAACTTTCTTGATTATATTGCCATCCTTTTTAATTAAATAACATCTGGACGTCTTAAGGTCTACACTCAGTTCTTTATGGGTTAACCTGGAGCTTATTTTCTACATTAATTGATGTTTTTGTGCATAAAATGTCCCGAAATATTACAAAATGTCTTTAGTTCCTCCAAACCCAAAAGATAATCACGTTATTATAAAATACAACGTGTACAAATCGCATTTAAATAGACTTCTGCTTTAAACATTACTTTAACTCTTAATTAATTAAAAAATATGTTTCCATCGAGACAAACACTTCAATTAATCAATGTTTATTTATATAGCCCAATATCACAAATGTTACATTTGTCTCAGTGGACTTTACAGTTTGTACAAAATATCAGTATGACAATACGACACCCTCTGTCCTTAGACCCTCTGTCCTTAGACCCTCTGTCCTTTGACCCTCTGTCCTTTGACCCTCTGTCCTTAGACCCTCTGTCCTTAGACCCTCTGTCCTTAGACCCTCACATCGTACAAGGAAAAACTTCCAGAGAAAACCCACAGTTTAAAGGGAACATGGGAGAAACCTCAGGGAGAGCAACAGAGGAGGGATCCCTCTCCCAGGACGGACAGACGTGCAATAGATGCCGTGTGTAAATTGAAAAGATAATACATTTGCAACACTTGTCAAAAGACCAGAAATCCCAACATTTAGTCATGTCCTTCTGACTTAAAGGTGGGGTAGGTCATTCACTTCAGAAACACTTGTTATATTCCATGGAATGCTCTTAACGTCCCGATAGCAATGAATACATGAAATGCTTTGACAATAAATCCATAAAAACGTCACAATGGAACCGTAGTGCTGTAAAAAGCTCGACCAATCATCTGAGCCGGCTAAAGTAACTGGATGGCCTACCTGCCTGTCAGCCTTCCATCTGGGCACAAACTCACCTCGTGCCCTCATTGGTCATGTGCGCGTTCGTGTGTGTTGGAGGAGGGGCTCTGTGAGGAAGTGGCAGATTTTCTCCGGTTGTGTATTTTCAAATTCTAGCGCACTCGAAATGACCTACCCCACCTATCAGAAATACTTAATCACAGGGGGAACTGCGACGGTTGCTCTACAGGTTGAATAGAATAAAGAAGTAATAATCTGCAGTAAAGGATCAAAACAAAGTGTATAAACATGACAGACTTTGTAATGCGTGCTCGTGAGTCTAAAAAGGTGTTCACACTTTGTCTTCAGTGATACTTCCTCTGTCTGGGTTTTCTGACAAACTTCCCCTAATGGTGCCTAGTGTCAGACTGGTCATTAGTGTGAGTCCCTGAAGGCATCATCTGTGTGAACTGGAGCTAATTTGATCCTGATGTTGTGACAGTGAAGTAAACACGGAGCAGAGCGACTGGACTTTCAGGTTTCTGCTCTCTGACGCTTCAGGCAACACAAACACGTGCGTGTGTGTCTGCGTGCGTGCGTGTGTTTGTGTTTTGGGGGAAATCCTGATGAGTCATGGTTAACGTCACGCAGGTGTTTCACTCGATTCATTTTTCGTTTTCTCCTCCAGGGCGGTGGGCTGCAGAAGTGGAAACCATTAACTCTGGCTCCTGAACCACAGAGGTACACACACACACACACACACACACACACACACACACACACACACAGCGCTCTGGTTCGCCACCTTCTGAAACTAAAATGTGAGGCTTTTCTCAGTTTTATATGATCATGAAGTGAGTATTTATGGGTGTTGGATCATAGCAGATAACAAATCCGGAGACGCCCTCGAGGATATTTAGAGTTTTTCTGATGTTTTATTATGAAGGGAATATGTGTGGGTTTTAGATTGTCAGATAAATGAAGACACTTAATTTTAAGCTCTGGGACATTTTGACTCTTCTTTCTCACAGTTCTCTGATGTTTTAGCGAATCATGTGTGAAATCAATAAAACGCTCCGTGGGATTTATAGTCTTTCGGCCTTTTCTGCCTAGTTGCTCTTGTTTGATATTTTTATGAAGTGAATACTTGGATTTCAGAATATGTGTCAAATAAATAGACATCGTCATGGGCTCTAGGATATTTTGACTTGTGATTCCTCACCGTTTTATTAGGGCTGCTCGATTATGGCAAAAATCATAATCTCGATTATTTGGGTCAATAATTGATATCACGATTATTAAAAACTATTATCCATTCACTTTGAAAACATCAATTTATTGAGGAAGAAAAAAGTGAACAGTATGTTTTTAACAGTTGATTACCCTGAACTTTAAGTAGAATTCAACTAAAATTATTTATAAAAATAATCGTTTTTTTCGATTGTGTTTTCATAATCGTTGCAAGCCAAAATCGTGATTACGATGAATTGAGCAGCCCTATGTTTTATGGAGCAAATCATGCGGGACTCCTAGCCTCTTGCAGCGTTTTTTGGGTCTACTTGAGAGGAGATGTTTACGTCCCTCTGGATTCCCCAGTAAAAGGTTTTGACTAGTGATTCCTCACAGTTTTCTAATCTTTTAGACTGAACCATAAAATCGCTTAAATAAATGTGGGACTCCCAGCCTCTTGCGTCTTTCTGTGCCCGTCAGTATTCATGATATTCAGAGTTGTACGCAGGCGGAGGAGATGTTCACGTCGCTCTGGATTCCTCTCAGTCTCTATCATAAGCAGATATCTCAGCGCGGCACAGAGCGGCTCTGTTTCCTGCAGACGTACAGTAAGCGTCTGTACGGCGGGAACACTGCTGCTCTCATGCAAAGGGCAGGAAGACGGATTAAATATTCACCGGCTCGCTCACAGAACAACGCACAACAATAACCATCTTTACCCAGTGGATAAAGGGCTTTCAGTTCTTAGGGAAGCTGCTACTAACAATTAACTCATTATAGATGTATCCTGTGGGCTATAAAATAAAGAGATTATTAATATGTGTGTTAGAAATTCAAATACACACTTCATAGAGGTCAGCTTGAATATAACTGATTAATACGTTTGTTTTTTGTCCTTTTTCGTGAAGAAGTAGTATTGTGTACTTTTAAAAGTATTATTTCCTGTGAGCCCAGTCTGCTCTGATTGGTTAGCTGGCCGGCTCTGTTGTGATTGGTCAACAGCGTCGAGATGTCCCCTTAGCCTATACAATGTGTTGGAGCCAATAAGAGCACAAGTGTTTCATAGTGATGTCACCATGTTCTGGAAGTAAACAAAGGAGTCGCCAAAACCTATAGGAACACCCCCATAGAGCATAATAGGGTTTCTTTAACAAACGCAAAATATATGTATATATCATTAAAATGATTTGCTTGTTGTTTTGCAGGAAGGTGGTGGTGCTGGAGAAGAAGGAGGAGGAGGCGTTTGGCTTTGAAATCCAGGTGAGAGGATTAGCATCTGTGTTTTATCAGAGGGGGGGGGGGGGGGGGGGCCTCTGGAGTGCTTTTAACAGGATTTCTGTGATAAACTCAAGCGTCTCATCCTGAAATCCTTTAATCCGACCGTGCGTTGGGGGTCAGAGGTCACGTAGTCTCATGACTCCAGAGGAAACTCTCTGTTTCTCTCCAGGCGGTTTTTTATTTTCAGCCGCGTGGTTTTCTCACGTGTTAACCTGCAGACCATTCACAGTCTGACCGCGAAATCTCCCGATCTGTCGCCCTGCAGCGAACGCACCGTTCTTTAAATAGTAGATGTTCAGATTTATATCAGTATGTAGTGTCTCTACTTTAAAGAGTCCTCTCCTGCTGATGTTCAGGTGTACATCAGTATGTAGTGTCTCTACTTTAAAGAGTCCTCTCCTGCTGATGTTCAGGTGTACATCAGTATGTAGTGTCTCTACTTTAAAGAGTCCTCTCCTGCTGATGTTCAGGTGTATATCAGTATGTAGTGTCTCTACTTTAAAGAGTCCTCTCCTGCTGATGTTCAGATGTATATCAGTATGTAGTGTCTCTACTTTAAAGAGTCCTCTCCTGCTGACGTTCAGGTGTATATCAGTATGTAGTGTCTCTACTTTAAAGAGTCCTCTCCTGCTGATGGTCAGGTAAGAGCAGCACTGATGTAGATTGTAGGAATACTTTTTGCACAATAACTCAGTTTTGAAACTCTGATTACAAACTGAATCATGAGAGGAAGTGGTGCAGATCATATCAGCGGACATGAGGAGGCAAAACATGCAAAGTCTTCCTCTTTTCAAACAGACATAAACACACACACTATGCGCTCTAAAGTACCTGGACAGTGTGTGTGTGTGTCTGTGTGTGTGTCCCTCATTGCACTCTCACCTCTTATCAGTTATATTGGACTCTCTCCAGTCAGCAGTCCTCACTTCTCTCCTTTCCTCGGTCAGACAACGATAACCTGATTTCTTTGGACTGTATTTGTGTACATAATATTTAGTTATCTTGGAAACTGTTTACTTCCACATGAGTTTGCACGCTCTTCCTTCTTTCAGTCACCAGAGTGTATCTACAGAACACCCACACACACCCACACACACCGTATCACAACCTCACACGTTTCCTTTTCTGACTTCATCTCTGAAGCTGAGGGCCTTTCCCTCCCACACAGCTCCCACACAGCTCACACACAGCTCACACACAGCTCACACACAGCTCACACACAGCTCACACACGGCTCCCACACGGCTCACACACGGCTCACACACGGCTCGCACACAGCTCACACACAGCTCACACACAGCTCACACACAGCTCGCAAACAGCTCCCACACAGCTCCCACACAGCTCACACACAGCTCACACACAGCTCACACACAGCTCACACACAGCTCACACACAGGCCACACACGGCCCACACTCGGCTCACACTCGGCTCACACACGGCTCACACACGGCTCGCACACGGCTCGCACACGGCTCGCACACGGCTCGCACACGGCTCGCACACGGCTCGCACACGGCTCGCACACGGCTCGCACACGGCTCGCACACGGCTCGCACACGGCTCGCACACGGCTCGCACACGGCTCGCACACGGCTCGCACACAGCTCGCACACGGCTCACACACGGCTCACACACGGCTCACACACAGCTCACACACAGCTCGCACACAGCTCGCACACAGCTCACACACGGCTCACACACAGCTCACACACAGGCTCACACACAGCTCACACACAGCTCACACACAGCTCACACACAGCTCAAAGTATCACACGCTGAAGTGTTGTCACTAAAACTCAGATCCATGTTTGACTGTTTGGAAACATTTGCAAAGATTCAGAGCACTTCCTGCTCGGCCGCTTGCAAGATAAACTTATAACCCACGCAAATATAGCCGACAGGCAAATATCCTTTTTTTGCATACTGGACCCTGAACTCAGCACCAGAGACTGGAGACGCTCAGAGTGACATCACTTCCTGTAGGAAGGGCGGGAACATCCAATCAGAAATAGAAACAAAGCAGCCTTTCCTCCCAGAAGCAAATTCATAATAGGAAGAAAGAAGAAGTGCTCGGATCTCCAAGTAAAAATGGCAAAAATAAAGTTTAAAAAAAACCCTCATTAAAGTAGAAGTCCTGCATTCAAAATATTGGCATCTTCGATAATAATAATGTCTTCTTTAAGTTGTTTTAGGGGGACTTCACAGCATCTGTCAAGGTGCTGCGGTACAGAAATAGTCTCTCAATGTACTTATAGACTCTTCTTGCAATATCTCTATTTTATTTGTATTTACCTGCACTGTTTTATTTGTTATATGTTGCTCTGTTGGAGGAGCCTGTGACTTCAGTTTTTCATCGACATATCTACGCTGTGGCTGCTGTACTAATAACAAAGCCTTGGAGCTTGAATAGTCAAAAGGGAGGCTGTGGCTCAGTGGGGCAGTGTGTGGGTAAAAGCGTCTAACAGGTGACATGTGATGTAATGTGTTAATAGATGTTGGATAAGTTGACAGCACGGTCCCTGTGAAGTGAAATGAAATGTTGCAGCAGAAGAAAGCCTTAGTAAAGAGTGCGTGTTGTCTCTCCTCAGACGTACGGGCTGCACCATGAGGACCAGAACTCGGTGGAGATGTGCACGTTTGTGTGCAAAGTGCACGAGGACAGCCCGGCGCAGGAGGCGGGACTTAAAGTCGGTGAGTTTCTGTGATGAAAGCCTAAAATAACCTGAACTGTGTGTGCGTGTGCGTGGTGTGTAAATACGCCCTCTCATTTTCCAGTCAACAAGCGACTCAGTGTGTGTGTGCGTGTGTATTTCCAGACGACACCTCTCTGACACCTCCTCTCACCAAAGTGCCTAAAACAGAAGAGCAAACACAACCGCTCGGTTTTAGAGGAAGTTATATTTTTATTTGGAAAACGTCACTCGTCTGTTTTGGAAAATGTGACGGCCAGGTTTTAAAAAGAGGAAATATTTCACAAGTTCCTTCACCTGTTTAGATCCGTTCTTCTTTTGATTGTGTCTAGTGTATCGGTGTGACCGATACAATGGAGCGCTTACTGAGGCATGACATTCACTGTCTGCCCGACGGGGTTTTATATTATCAAACATAGCATTTGAACACGTAATGCTTCGTACACACACTCAAAAGACTCAGTCACTAAGTAAAGCACTAAGTCTAATTTTAAGGTTCTTGTACTTTGCTTAAGTCCTTTTGATATAGTGTTACTTCTGCTCCACCGCAGCTCATCTGTTGATATGAAGTACTTATAGATTATTTCTTCCACGCACTCGAGAGGGATTGTGAATATCCTCACATGCTTTTACTAATTGTAATCGCTCTCCAACTTGCTGTCATTGAAGTGAAGAAATGATCCCACTCAAACCAAAACTATCCTGTAAAATAAGAACAAACCTGCATCAGGTTTAGTCAGCAGTGGCGGCGCTGGGGTATGGCTGGGGTAGGCTACAGCCATACCAAGAAATGGCTTAGCCCTACCTTAGCCTGACCATGTTAAAGTATGTTAAAGTGAGCATGTTGAGAACACGGATTGCGAAAATCTACCGGTCGTGTCCATAACACACAAACTGATCCTGCTTTAACAACAAGTGCACGTTACTGATATGGTTGAGACCATTCGGGCTTATGCTAGAGGGGTGCAAGGAATAGTCTAAGTAGTGGGGGAGTTTTATACACTAAAGGTGTGGAAATCAGCGCGGCCGCGGTCAGATCAAAATGCCTCCGAATGCAATTTGAATAGACCTACAGCCAATCAGAGCAGAGGGTCTGCTGCGTCATGCATTACTGATTCATCACGTTCACAGTGAAAAGTCCCCAAACTCGCGCCGAGTAAATTGCAGACAGACAGCAGAACTTCTAGGATTAATTGTATATTTCGGATGGATAGATTTGTTCTTAAACGCCCTCGCATTGAGGTACAAGTCGAACAGGTGCCAGAGTCACACGACCCACCTGAAGAGTGCATAGTGAGTTTTGAATATATTTTGTAATAGTAATTTGAAAAAGTGTTTTGTATGAAAATAGAGACACAGGCCACCTGTTGTGTGCTGTGTCTGTCTCTCTCTGTTTACCTGTGTCTCTGTCAGTCTCTCTCTCTCTCTCTCTCTCTCTCTCTCTCTCTCTCTCTCTCTCTCTCTCTCTCTCTCTCTCTCTCTCTCTCTCTCTCTCGCTGTGTCAATTATATATGCTGCCAACTGTTCTTGTTTCTGCCGCTGCGTAGCATGTTGTAACAACGTGGAATTAGCAGAATAGGCTATTGTATTGTTTAACTCACACCTGTTGCTCTCGATGTAATTTAGCTGATAAAAGGAGACCAATAAAAGCTAATAAAAGCCTCACGCTTGGCGTTTCACTGTCAAGGTGCGATATAGCGTGTATGTAATTACATTACATATACTGACTTGAGCCCCACCACTGTATGGGTTAGCCCTACCATAGGTTACCCAACACAAATACTCTGGCGCCGCCACTGGCAGTGGGACAAAGTATCTGGGATGCACCCCCAACAAAGTATGCTTTTAGAGTCTCTTTAAGAGTTTTAAGCTTGTTTTGATTATTATCCGGACGCAATGGTGCAATAATGTTAAGGATGATTGATTCTGTCCCCTGCTTAGTGATGGGTGCACAAAGTGGCTTTAAACAACGTTAAAATAGCTAAAAACTTCCCTATTTCTTGATGTGCGGACATGATCAAAAGGCAGCATCTTAAAATCAATACTGCCTTGCCAGGATACTCAGAAAAAGTTAACTGTATTCCCTTATAGTCGCAAAAATAAGACTTATTCAGATGACTGTTACATTTCTAAAATGAGGTTCCTGTTCTCCTTTTGTCTGGTGATGGCTTCTCACAGTGAGAATGTGAGGCTGGACATCGTGTTATTGAGCAGCTCAGCGGTCTATACACTGTCTCTGGGTTTAACCTCGTTGACCTCAGTCTAACGTCTCCGTCACTAAAGGAGGAAGAGGACCCTGCTCCTCTTCCTCCATCAAACCTTCAGTTTCACTTCCTACATTCCTCACATGTCTCTCCGATTGTCCTCACGCCTCTCTGACTGCATCACATGGCGCTGGGGTTTGAAAGAGCAGAATAAAAGCTTTGTGCAGAAACCTCACAAAGACTTCTGAGTTCACACCACATATATAAATACACGCACGCACACACGTGGCTTTTTTTAAGACATGCTGCAGTTCATTAATCAGCCACGTCTTCACATTTGTGCTGCACATGTCGACGTTTCATGCAATCAAACAATCAATCCTGCAGCAGTAAATGAAGTGCATGCTGACCGTGTGTGTGTGTGTGTGTGTGTGTGTGTGTGTGTGTGTGTGTGTGTGTGTGTGATGTGTGTGTGTGTGTGGTGTGTGTGGTGTGTGTGTGTGGTGTGTGTGTGTGTGTGTGTGTGTGTGTGTGTGTGTGGGTGTGTGTGTGTGTGTGTGTGTGTGTGTGTGCAGGGGACACCATCTCCAGTGTGAACGAGGAGACGGTGGAGGGATTTCGGCACAAGGAGATCGTGCAGCTCATCAGAGCATGCGGAAACACACTCAGGTACACACTCACAAAAAAGCTGAAGCGATATGACTTTTAATAAAACAACTCAACCGTCTGATCCTGTAGGAAAACGTCTTGAAAGGCATTGAAGCAAAAACGGTTAAGTAAGGCTCTTCTGTTCTTAGTTTACCTTGAAATAAGGGCCATAATTGGTCTGTCTTGAAATGCAAATCCTTGGGAAGTAGGATGCCATACATCGTTCATTTCTGTGAAGCTGTCGTATCCCCTTTGAGTGTATGCTGACTGAAAGAAACTGTCACAAATGGACCAGTTTTAAGCCACATTTTAACCGTTTTCTGACTTTTTTTTAACCAGATGAAAGAGTTTAGTGATGGGACGTCTGGATCTGAACTTATCAGAGAAAGCTAACATTAGCCTTTAGCTCGTAGCCGCGCTGTCCACTGGAGAAACACTGATTTTTAACATGAAGCTGATTTATTCAGTGTGTTTCTACTCATCGAGTCATTCGTTTTAGAGGCAAGTTTTTAGGATAATTCAGCCTCTTCTAAAAGTTCTGTACATGTTGGGAAATCAGAAACGAGATGACAGTGTTAGCCTTTAGCTCGTAGCCCCTCTGGAGAAACACAGATTTTTAACATAAGACTGCTTTAATCAGCAGGTCTGTTTGATTTGAAGAGGATGCTACTTCTTACATTTGCCTCCAGTTAAATCTTCCTACGTCTGGATCTGAAGTTCTCAGAGAAACAAGCTGAGCTAACGTTAGCCGAACAGCGTGTAGGGAGAAATGCTGACTTTGAACGTCAATCTGCGAAATAACTTCCAACAATTGACCTTTTATTCCCGAATTTAAGTACATGTTATGTTCCACGGCTTATTTTGACCTCCAAAGCGGAGACTGAATGAACAAGTTGTAGAAACTTGGTTAAAGTTATGGACTTTCCCATCATGTAATGTCTGTTTCACACCGACTGCTCGTGTTTTGTGCTGTTGCGATTATCAAAGGGAAGAAGTGGCCTCTGGCTGTGAGAAATTCACATTTCATAGTTGAACTGCTGGGTTTCGCTCGGGAACAAGAAGACGTTATTTATAGAAGCGGCTGCAGGCGGGGTGAGCGGCAGGTCGGAGCGGCGGGAAACTTTCTGAAATATCAGAGCGTCTGACAAAGACTTTAAAAGTAGTTAAACTGGTTAGTAGAATTACAGGCTGCAAACAAACATCCCTGCCCTCTCATTGTGGAGAAGTATTCAACATTTAGGGTGCAAAATGTGTAATGAGCACCTTGCTGAGAAAAACATCCGCAGACAATTATTTTAAATATTTAGGATGGCCACCAGGAAGCAGTTTTTCACTCAGATTTTCTATAATTTGTATTTTAACTTTGATTTGCTGCCCCTCTTTCGAAACTTCTTTGTAGATAAGTTGACTTTATATATGTAAAGCTAATTTAAAGACGCATTTCTTCCTTTTCATGCAAACATTTTGGATGTTTGGGGGGATTTATTCTCGATCATGAGCCTTTTTTCCCCAGCGTCTCACTTGTTGACATGACAAAATGTTATAAAAATAAAATTGCCCTTGCCAGTTTCTCTTAAGTCCAAAGATATTCACTTTAGTATGATTTATAAAAGCCTTTAAACTCCAGATTGATAGGCATTTAAAGATGTTTTTTGGGGCGTGAAGAATGGATTTAATAACGGTTGCAGCACTATTTCTAAGCATTTCTGAGGATGCACACTGTCCGCTTAAACGTCTAAAAATAATCAAGAGATTTCGTTCTTTAATGTATTTTTTTGTGTTCATTTGATAGAGAACCCTTTCTAAAGCACCTCGACATGTCTGAGGGATTTGAGTTGAGTGCTCTTTCTCTCCGCTGCTCGTAAAAGATTAAAAGCAGAATTAGCGCCTGTAAAAAAAACGTGAAGTGAACCGCACGTTTTACAGACTCAAAAAAGTGTTAGTTGTTAAAGTGAGAACGAGTAATTCAAAGTGACGCGTCTGCAGTGGAAATTATTTATTTGTCCCGCTGTCGTAAACGTTTCACACCAGATTAACGCAGACAGCCTTTCATCACTTCATTCAATCCCTGTTTGTAGTTTTTACAAGTGCTTCCTGTTACGCACACATGCTGCTTGCACACGCATTAGAAAATGGATTCTCGTACAAAACAAAAAAAGGACAGGAAATATAAAGAAAACCCATAATTTGAACACAGATTCCGACGCCTCAATAGAAAAGCCTTTCATGACTTTATTACTCTTAGTTTTCTGCCGTTGTAGTTTTTATTAGTGGTTCCTGTCACAGAGGCGAAGTCCCGCCCTTCTGCTTCCGACTCATGGGACCTTATTTCTGAAAATGATGTATTGAAGTCAATGGAGAGAGAACGTATCTTTCGATCCCGTTTGAATTGTGCCACGAATTACACATATGATGTTTGTCAACTTAAAAAATAATTTCCAAGTGAAAAAAGTCAGTTTAGAACGATGAAAAATATGCAACTAGAAAGACTACAAATCCCAGAGTCCCATTTTGACTTGTAAAATTATCTTTTAAATTGACAACCATCATATGTGTAATTCGTGGCACTCTATATGTGCATGCTGCTTGTACATGCCTATACTAACATTACGTAGTTATTTTTGTACGAAATACGGGAACAACAAAAACATAAACGCATATTTTGCATACAGATTCCCACAAAGCCTTTCATGACTTCTGTATTCTCAGCTTTCTGCGCTTTAGGTCCTTCCTTTGACGTTTGCAAGCCGCTTGTGAATACAAAAGGGAAGAGGACACCTGACGACAGATCTCTACATATTGTGGATTCGTAGTAAAAGTGTCTGCATGTGCCCCCCCCCCCCCCCCCCCTCGTGAAAAGCCTTTAATCTGTGTTCCAACCCTTGTAGTTGGTGTTGGTGCTTCCTCCTGACTCGTGTTTCCTCTGGTTCACAGGCTGGAGACGGTTTACAGCGACTCCATCCGGAAAGCGGAGATGGAGGCTCGGCTGCAGTATCTGAAGGTGAGACTTCGAATGGAGAGAAAATGTCCATCTGGTTTCTCAAAGTCTAAGATAATGTCTGAAAACATTCACTTTGATGCGATCGTTAACAGAGAAATGCTGGTTTGGCACAACGAGGGTTCATGTTGTGATGAAGCGCACTGGCAGCTGAACGTGTCCATATTAAATGAGAGTTGGCATCTATTTGTAGCTGCTTTCATAGATCGAACCATCATGAAAGTGACTCGACGTGTCTGATGGATTTGACTTGAGCGCTGCTTCTAAAAGAGTAAAGCAGAGTTATCAGGAAAGTTTGTCAGCGTGTTGCATTCTGCATATAGAAACCCCCCCCCCATGAACACCTGTCTCCCCCCAGCTCCTCCTCAGCTCCACATGTCTCCCCTCAGCTCCTCCTCAGCTCCACCTGTCTCCCCCCAGCTCCTCTTGTCTCACCCTCAGCTCCTCTTATCTCCCCCCCAGCTCCTCCTGTCTCCCCCCAGCTCCTCCTCAGCTCCACCTGTCTCCCCCCAGCTCCACCTGTCTCCCCCCAGCTCCACCTGTCTCCCCCCAGCTCCTCCTGTCTCACCCTCAGCTCCTCTTATCTCCCCCCCAGCTCCACATGTCTCCCCCCAGCTCCTCCTCAGCTCCACCTGTCTCCCCCCAGCTCCGCTTGTCTCACCCTCAGCTCCTCTTATCTCCCCCCCAGCTCCTCCTGTCTCCCCCCAGCTCCTCCTCAGCTCCACCTGTCTCCCCCCAGCTCCACCTGTCTCCCCCCAGCTCCACCTGTCTCCCCCCAGCTCCTCCTGTCTCACCCTCAGCTCCTCTTATCTCCCCCCCAGCTCCACCTGTCTCCCCTCAGCTCCTCCTGTCTCCCCCCAGCTCCTCCTGTCTCACCCTCAGCTCCTCTTATCTCCCCCCCAGCTCCACCTGTCTCCCCCCAGCTCCTCCTGTCTCACCCTCAGCTCCTCTTATCTCCCCCCAGCTCCACCTGTCTCCCCCTCAGCTCCTCCTGTCTCCCCCTTAGCTCCTCCTGTCTCCCCCTCAGCTCCTCCTGTCTCCCCCTCAGCTCCTCCTGTCTCCCCCTCAGCTCCTCCTGTCTCCCCCCCCAGCTCCTCCTGTCTCCCCCTCAGCTCCTCCTGTCTCCCCCTCAGCTCCACCTGTTGATCAGCAGTCGGCTGTTTTTAAAAGATCTTCATGCACAGATTGCAGCAGCTGGTTCTCTCTAATCCCTACACACACACACACACACACACACACACACACACACACACACACACACACACACACACACACTAATCCAGTGTTCCACAGATTAACCTGCTGCTGCTCTCTCCACTATTGCAACATGTTCATTTCTCACTAAGTGTGACTTATCTGTGGACTCGCATGTTGGAGAGGGAGGGAGAGAGGGAGGGAGAGAGAGAGAGAGAGGGAGAGAGGGGGGGAGGAGAGGAGGAGAGGGAGGGGGAGTCACGAGAGAGTCTGCTGCAGTCACATTATTGCATGTTGGGATCGTGCAGTTAGTTTCTTGTTGACCACAGCTTAGCTTGTTGAATGCCGAGTTGGTATCGTTTGTTCTTTTAGTGTTTCGTCGCTTTGAAAAGTTGTAAACCAAATAATGACATCCTTCCCTTTTTACAGCATTGTTTCATTAGATTTACTCGGGCGTGATTTAGTCGCCATCATTCACAATATCCACGTCTTCCTTTTGCAGCAAACACTTCACGAGAAATGGGACGAGTATCGCTCTCTGATGGTTCAGGAGCAGAGGCTGGTGCATGGTGAGTAACACGTCACTCTCTTAAAATGTCCAATCGGGATGGAAATATAATTATAATAATACGAATATAAATAAATAAATTGAAAAGATAATACATTTACAACACAGGTAGTCCAAGTGCTTGAAAAGGCATGTCCATTACATTACATTTAGCTGACGCTTTTATCCAAAGCGACAATAAGTGCATTCGACCAACGAGATGCAAACTAGAAGAAAACAGAATCTTTAAATA
Source organism: Gymnodraco acuticeps (assembly GCF_902827175.1). Taxonomy (NCBI): domain Eukaryota; kingdom Metazoa; phylum Chordata; class Actinopteri; order Perciformes; family Bathydraconidae; genus Gymnodraco; species Gymnodraco acuticeps. Next base: position 15,674 of record NW_022991281.1, read on the forward strand.
AGAAGATGGATTCAGGTGGATTTCAACAATCCTGTGGGAGACAGGACCACAGCAACAGGATCATCCATGACTCCGGATCCCGGCGTATATAGACACCAAAAAGAAAGACATTTGGGGAAGCTGGGTTAATCGGAACATGAGAGTACACAGGTATAGACAGAGAGAAGGAAGAAGTAAGATGTCCCCCGACAAACTAAGCCTATATCAGCAAAACTAGGGGCTGAATCTAATCAGCCCTAACTATAAGCTTTATCAAAAAGGAAGGTCTTGAGCGCACTCTTAAAAACGAATAGGGTGTCTGCCGCCCGAACACAAACTGGAAGCTGATTCCACAAATGTGGAGCTTGATAAGAAAAGGCTCTGGCTCCCATTGTACTTTTAGAGACTCTAGGAACAACCAACAACCCTGCATTCTTGGAACGCAATGCCCTAGTAGGACAGTAGGGTATAATGAGTTATCTACTCTGATATTGGAAGAGTATTTTCTGAACAACAATAAAAAAAAAGCCTCTCCACTCCCCTCTCTCTTTAGGCATCGTCCTGAGCGACGCGGCGGTGTACGAGTCCCTGGAGTCGGCGGGGGTGTACGGCAGCGTGGGGACCCCGAGTCCTGCGGAGAACCGCTCGCTCCGCTGCAGCTCCGGCTCCACCAGCAGCGTCCAGAGCACCAACACCATAGAGGAGGAGCCGCTGTACAGCCGCCTGCAGAGGCCCGACGCCGCCGCCCCCCCCACGGACAGGAAGCTGAGGGTCCGCCCCGTCAGCGAGCTCTTCTCCAGCACCAAGACCAACCTCACCCGCAGCGCCAGCACCCGCAGCTACCTGAGGGGGGGGGGGCAACACGGCGGGGGAGAAGCAGGGAGGGTTCACCCAGAGGAAACCCAAGCAGAAGAGCTTCCGCAGGACACTCCTCAAGTTCATCCCGGGTCTGAACCGGCCTCTGGAAGAGGAGGAGAGCAAGCTGTGACCCCACTGGGGATCCTCCGACACCACGTGGTGCAGCAGGGAGGTGCTTCATGACTCAAGTCTGTCCTTCTGAGCCGCCTGACACTGAACCAACCAGAGACGACTGCAGCTGTACATACTTGTCACTTTCCAGAAGAATAAGGAGTTGCATTATGGGACATGTGTGCAGCAGGAAGAAGCCTCATAAAGAGTTGCATCATGGGACATGTGAGGATGGTGTTTAGGACTGAAGTCTGTCTCTGCCTCCCCTGACCCAAAGAGAGGAGACGCCAAAGACTGCAGCTGTATATAGCTTTTTGTTCTTTAAGTTATTTAATTTATTGTCTTCGTCATGTACAGATTTTTTTTACTGCATGCCCCGTCTTTTATTGTGAGCAGATTCTACGTTTTTCTAAGATTTGAAATCGTCTTTAGATTCAGTCATCGTTTCCTGAAAATAAAAATATGTGTCATTTCCATTTTGTGCAGGAGAAGCTGTTTTTGTTGCCACAGCAGTTAGTGGGAACCGGCGCTGCCAAACTCTCAATGTGTTTGTGATTTCCTCCGACGTGTGATTCCTCTTCTTCTTTTAAATATAGCAGCTGTTCACACGCGAGTTCTGGAGGTTAGCGTCTGGTCTCGGCTGCTCGGAGGCTCTTTGTGGTGGAGGTGTGCAGAAAGGAGCCCGTTGTATCGGCTCTGACGCGCAGTATTGTTGCAGCGCAGAGAGGAATGTGCCGAGAAAGGCTTGACCCGAAATACCAAACACAACTGTGTGTGTGTGTGTGTGTGTGTGTGTAGTGTGTGTGTGTGTGTGTGTGTGTGTGTGTGTGTGTGTGTGTGTGTGTGTGTGTGTGTGTGTGTGTGTGTGTGTGTGTGTGTGTGTGTGTGTGTGTGTGTGTGTGTGTGTGTGTGTGTGTGTGTGTGTGTGTGTGTGGTGTGTGGTGTGTGTGTGTGTGCATGAGGTCATGTGGTCACTTTCTCCTCGTTGAGCCCTTTTGTTGCAGATGATGGTGAGCGATGGTATGCAGCCATGTGTCCGAGCCCCCAACTGCTACTGGAGGGGGGGGGGGGCATTGTTATGCAAGCATGCCGGTGCTTTGGGTTCAGAGCGAGTAACGAGGGGTGGTTATTCAGGAGGGTACACTAAAGACGGAGTGAGTGAAGGGGCCGTTGAGCAGAGACAGAGGGCCCAAACACTGAGATCTGCAGTTAAAGGAAGTATTCAGGCGCTTTACACGAGTTAAAGTACTCGTACTACACTGTCTGTATTGAAGTTAAATGTGTTAAACTTAGAAGAACCCAATGCAAACATACATTAAAAACACTCCAAAGAAAGTCTGTAAACTCATTTTGCTGCTATTAAAATCAGCCCCTTTTACTTCAATTGATTAGAAATGTTCTCAGTTTGATCTCAAGGTAAACATTATTAGTGTTATGGACGGCAAATAAGAGATTCGTTTTGTTTTTTAAGATTAAGGAGAATTAATCCGCCCTGAACGTGCCGGTGCTTTGGGTTCAGAGCGAGTAACGAGGGGTGGTTATTCAGCAGGGTACACTAAAGACGGCGTGAGTGAAGGGGCCGTTGAGCAGAGACAGAGGGCCCAAACACTGAGATCTGCAGTCAACCCGGAGGGCGGGAGCAGCGTTAAAGGAAGTATTCAGGAGCTTTACATGAGTTAAAGTACTAAAACCACAATGTTAGAATACTCTGTTCCAAGACAAGGTCCTGCATTGAAAAGGTTTAATCAGGAAAATTATCTTGAACCTAAAAATACCCAATGCAGAAAGGAACAAGTCAATGAAGCAAAAACATCCAGCTACTTCAATTGAACTATTCTCAGTTTCTGACGTGAGGAAAACAAAGTTGTCTCAAGGTAAACATTAGTGTGAGGCACGGCATCAGAAAACAAAGTCAGATTTCTTCGGTGTTTTTAAGCACAAAGAGAATTCAACTACACAAAACAATTTGATATTGGGTCAAGAGTTTGAATTTAATGTCTAAAAACATACGAGTTTTTCTTGACATTTTGATTATGTAGTCGACATTTTGACTTCCTCAGTGTTGTGCAACATGTGTGCAAGTACAAGATCTGAGTACTTCTACTGTTACTCAAGTACAAGATCTGAGTACTTCTACTGTTACTCAAGTACAATATCTGAGTACTTGTACTCAAGTACAAGACCTGAGTACTTCTACTTTTACACAAGTACAAGACCTGAGTACTTCTACTTTTACTCAAGTACAAGATCTGAGTACTTCTACTTTTACTCAAGTACAAGATCTGAATACTTCTACTTTTACTCAAGTACAAGACCTGAGTACTTCTACTTTTACTCAAGTACAATACCTGAGTACTTCTACTTTTACTCAAGTACTAGATCTGAGTACTTCTACTGTTACTCAAGTACAAGATCTGAGTACTTTTACTCAAGTACAACATCTGAGTACTTCTTCTTTTACTCAAGTACAAGATCTGAGTACTTCTACTTTTACTCAAGAACAAGATCTGAGTACTTCTACTTTTACTCAAGTACAACAGTACTTCTACTTTTACTCAAGTACAACAGTACTTCTACTTTTACTCAAGTACAACAGTACTTCTACTCTGTAGAGAGAAAATGGATCCTTTGTGAAGCTTCTCACAACAAAAACAATGGATAATCTTCAGTTAACCAACGGGTCATGATTTTAGAAAGAAGAGACATTGTTGAGTTATATATGTTTTCCATCTTGTTCCATTATATTAGAGAGAAGGCCAATATCTACAACTTTGGACAAACTATTTAATCATTTTTTGCTTTTGGAGTGAGCTCTTAATAATCTGCAAACAATTCTTTCAATCACACATTTAGATCTCTTGTTGTACAGCTGGTCCCCTAAGTCAGTGATTCTCAAATGGGGGTACGCGGACCCCTGGGGGTACGTTGGGGTACTGCAGGGGGTACGTGAGATAAAACATTTAAAAAAAAAAGTTAATTAAAAAAATAATTTTAGTAAAATAAGTTAAATGGAAAACACAATTGTATATAAAACATTCCTAGAACCACCAAGGGGGTCCTCATATAAACATGTCAAATGTGTGTATTGTATTTTATAGTTTTTCACAATAACATATTACTTAAATTTATAAAACAATATATCCTTAGTTTGTTGTAATGCATACCACGAAGGAGTTAATACATCACACACTGAGGGAACATCACTATATTGTAATTATTTATATAGGCTTTTTTGATAAAAAATGTTCGGGGTCGGTCAGGGGGTACTTGGCTGAGAAAATGTGTCAAAGGGGAACATTACTGAAAAAAATGTGGGAAGCACTGCTCTACGTGAGTGATGTAAAAGGAGAAGCTGTAAGAGGAAGCAGTCGAGCTTCTCTGGTGTTTCAGATATTTCTCAAACGTGCGTCACCGTTTCTGTCGCCCGTTACTGCCTCTGGTCAAATCAATGGATCGGTGCAGACTGTTGGTTACAAATAAGGAAGTGGTTTTGTATTTGCACTCAATAGTGAAGACACGAGACAAAAACCCACACATTATAAGAGCATGTTTGAGGCGGAAATATCGAAATACTCATGTCTGACAGAAGAGTGAAGGCTCAGGATGTGGGTGACAGATGTGCCGGAAATCCACCATAAAGATAAGAGAATACAACGGTTAATAAAAGACCATTTTCCGTCAGTATCTCAATGTCTGTCACTGTGTGTGTTTGACAAACAAGTAACGAGCAGTCAAATGGAAACCTGCACACCTGCCTCAAAAGAAGACAGGTGTGGATTTAAGATGCAGTCAGGGTCGTAAATGACAATAAAAAGTATTCTTTACTTGTAAAAATATCCATAAAAGAGTGAGTTTTGCCTCGTGAGACTTGACTTAAGCAACAGTATCTTTCATAAAAGCATATTAGAAGTTTATCTGCATCTTAAATCAATATAAACTGCCTTTTGGTTTCCCAGCGGCAGCAGTGAGCTAATGCAATACAGGTTTTATTGTCTCTTTGTGGATTTAACAGCCTCTTTCCTGAAGCTACTGATCATAATATCCACCCGGCAGCTTGTTAATGAACAGCTCAGTTATACAGTTAGCCTCTGAGCTGTTTATTCTATCCCCCCACCCTCCTCCCCCAAATACAGTCCATTAAACAGTTTTCCAGTAGCTGCAGGATCCAAAAACACATTCAAACACACCGTAAGATCCTGAAGATAAGATATTTTTGAATATATTGGCATAATTTCTACATGTATATTTTCTATTTCATTTTATTTCTATTCTTATTTGTAGTTTTGTTTTATTGTAAAATGCCTTGTCTTTTATGCTGCTGCAACAAAACAATGTCCCAAATTGGGATCAATAAAGTACCATCTTATCTTATCCATTCAAATGTAAAAATAGCAGGTTATATGAGAAGGAATATCTTAAAGGCTTTTTATTTTGAGGATTAGGGTCTCACATGAACAGTAGTTTATGTAATTCCACATGTCTGATTGATTGAAAAGTTTATTAACAGCTTGTATATTGGGTACAGTACAGTACAGCTCAAAACATACAATTGTTAAGGGGATGCAGACCAGAGAAAGACTTTCGTCTTGTTTACATCAGGGTCCCCCATTTCCAATTCATCATGTCATTTAAGACATATAAGACATATTTGACATACAGATGGCTTATTTACAATTTACATACAGGTGGTTTTTTTACATACAGATGGCTAATTTACAATTTACATTTTAGATCTCGTTCTAATACATCCTAACCGGACATAAAGTAAGTCACTGCAGGAATATGAAGCTGCAACAAACTGTCTTTCTCTTTATGTGGTTATCCAGTTTCAAAGTGGGTCCTTAAATGACTTCTCCACCCTACTACGACACACTTTAATTTGTATTTCCTGTCAAAGCGAGCGACAGGTGTGAATGTGTGTAGTCAAAAATGCTTTTATTTCCCTTTGCAGCTCATATGTCAGGCGTGACCATTTAGCTTTGATGCTAACACAGGAAGCACAACAGCTGGCTGATCCCAGTGTACATTTAAGGTTAATTCAATGAATGGCTCAGTTTTAACACACATTTTTGGATGGTCTCGTCTACTTAAACATCAGACCTGGAAAAAACCCTGGACAATTTGAATCTAATCATTTGCAGGTTATTTTCTTTGGATTCGAAGTATCTGAGATGTGTTTTCTCCACATGTGAAACTTGAACGCAGTGGGCGTACAGATGGTGTTTGATTTCAGTTATTAGACGACTTCCTCTTTTTCTTGCCTGTTTTATGATGTTGGAGAAGTCAGATAAGGAACCACCTGCCCTCTCTGATACACGCAGAAAAAACACTACTGAAAATGTTTGAACTACTTTTTCAGTAATGAATCTATAAGCGTTTTCATTTCCTTTAATTCATTTTTATATATTTCATTTAACCAATTACTATTAGCCTGGTGCTCTCTGTCTGCCAATTCCATTGTTAGCAATAGCTAATTAGCTCAACGCTAGCAAGCTACTCAATAACAGCAGCTACATAAATGCATTCTACACAGTTATGGTAGCTTGCTAGTTACATTAGCATTTCACCATTGACTGATAGACTGGTGCTGCAACAACACACTGTCTGTCTGTCTTCCTGTGTGTCTCCGCATCTGTCTGTCTTCCTGTGTCTCTACATCGGTCTGTCTTCCTGTGTCTCTGCATCTGTCTGTCTTCCTGTGTCTCTGCATCTGTCTGTCTTCCTGTGTCTCTACATCGGTCTGTCTTCCTGTGTCTCTGCATCTGTCTGTCTTCCTGTGTCTCTGCATCTGTCTGTCTTCCTGTGTGTCTGCATCTGTCTGTCTTCCTGTGTGTCTCTGCATCTGTCTGTCTTCCTGTGTGTCTTGCATCTGTCGTCTTCTTCCTGTGTGTCTGCATCTGTCTGTCTTCCTGTGTGTCTGCATCTGTCTGTCTTCCTGTGTGTCTGCATCTGTCTGTCTTCCTGTGTCTCTGCATCTGTCTGTCTTCCTGTGTCTCTGCATCTGTCTGTCTTCCTGTGTGTCTGCATCTGTCTGTCTTTCTGTGTGTCTCTGCATCTGTCTGTCTTCCTGTGTGTCTCTGCATCTGTCTGTCTTCCTGTGTGTCTGCATCTGTCTGTCTTCCTGTGTGTCTGCATCTGTCTGTCTTCCTGTGTGTCTGCATCTGTCTGTCTTCCTGTGTGTCTGCATCTGTCTGTCTTCCTGTGTCTCTGCATCTGTCTGTCTTCCTGTGTGTCTCTGCTTCTGTCTGTCTTCCTGTGTGTCTGCATCTGTCTGTCTTCCTGTGTGTCCTCTGCATCGTCTGTCCTTCCTGTGTGTCTCTGCATCGGTCTGTGTCTTCCTGTGTGTCTCTTGCATCGGTCCTGTCTTTCCTGTGTGTCTCTGCATCGGTCTGTCTTCCTGTGTGTCTCCGCATCGGTCTGTCTTCCTGGTGGTGTCCTCTGCAGTCGGTCCTGTCTTCCTGTGTGTCTCTGCATCTGTCTGTCTTCCTGTGTCCTCCTCGCCGGATCTGTCTTGGTCTTCCTGGGTGTGTCTGTCTTCCTGTGGGTCGTCTGCTTCTGTCTGTCTTCCTGTGTCTCTGCATCTGTCTGTCTTCCTGTGTCTCTGCTTCTGTCTGTCTTCCTGTGTGTCTCTGCATCTGTCTGTCTTCCTGTGTGTCTGCATCTGTCTGTCTTCCTGTGTGTCTGCATCTGTCTGTCTTCCTGTGTCTCTGCATCTGTCTGTCTTCCTGTGTGTCTCTGCTTCTGTCTGTCTTCCTGTGTGTCTGCATCTGTCTGTCTTCCTGTGTGTCTCTGCATCTGTCTGTCTTCCTGTGTGTCTCTGCATCTGTCTGTCTTCCTGTGTCTCTGCATCTGTCTGTCTTCCTGTGTGTCTGCATCTGTCTGTCTTCCTGTGTCTCTGCATCTGTCTGTCTTCCTGTGTGTCTCTGCATCTGTCTGTCTTCCTGTGTGTCTCTGCATCTGTCTGTCTTCCTGTGTGTCTCTGCATCTGTCTGTCTTCCTGTGTGTCTCTGCATCTGTCTGTCTTCCTGTGTGTCTCTGCATCTGTCTGTCTTCCTGTGTGTCTCTGCATCTGTCTGTCTTCCTGTGTGTCTCTGCATCTGTCTGTCTTCCTGTGTGTCTCTGCATCTGTCTGTCTTCCTGTGTGTCTGCATCTGTCCTGTCTTCCTGTGTCTCTGCATCTGTCTGTCTTCCTGTGTCTCTGCATCTGTCGTCTTCCTGTGGGTCTTCTGCATCTGTCTGTCTTCCTGTGTCTCTGCATCTGTTCCTGTCTTCCTGTGTGCTCTGCATCTGTCTGGTCTTCCTGTGTGTCTGCATCTGTCTGTCTTCCTTGTGTCTCTGCATCTGTCTGTCTTCCTGGTGTCTCTGCATCTGTCTGTCTTCCTGTGTGTCTCTGCATTCTGGTCTCTGCATCTTGTCCTGTCTTCCTGTGTCTCTGCATCTGTCTGTCTTCCTGTGTGTCTCTGCATCTGTCTGTCTTCCTGTGTGTCTGCATCTGTCTGTCTTCCTGTGTGTCTCTGCATCTGTCTGTCTTCCTGTGTCTCTGCATCTGTCTGTCTTCCTGTGTGTCTCTGCATCTGTCTGTCTTCCTGTGTGTCTGCATCTGTCTGTCTTCCTGTGTCTCTGCATCTGTCTGTCTTCCTGTGTGTCTGCATCTGTCTGTCTTCCTGTGTGTCTCTGCATCTGTCTGTCTTCCTGTGTCTCTGCATCTGTCTGTCTTCCTGTGTGTCTCTGCATCTGTCTGTCTTCCTGTGTGTCTGCATCTGTCTGTCTTCCTGTGTCTCTGCATCTGTCTGTCTTCCTGTGTGTCTCTGCATCTGTCTGTCTTCCTGTGTCTCTGCATCTGTCTGTCTTCCTGTGTCTCTGCATCTGTCTGTCTGCCTGTGATTTGTATTTTTGGCAGTAGTTCATCAGCTAAATGCTAGCTAGCTACTCGATCGATGTTTACATTGTTAGCTAACTAGCTTGCTAGTAAATATTAGATAAGTATAGAAGAAGGCTTTGCTTATAATACAATATCCTCTTTTATTGTAAACAAGTGTATTTGTCTTGTGTAAAAGACGTCTGTTGTATCAGTTGCTGAAATGATAGCGGTAATATGTAAAATAAGTTAGCTGTGTGCTAATGTTGGGATGTGGCCCATTGTAAACACTGTGTACGTCTGTATTATTTCCCAAAGAAATGCATTTTTAAACCACGATGGGAGGTTTGCATAATAGCCTGCAAAAACAGCCTGTATTTTAGCTTAAATAATAAGTTAAAATACAGGCAAGTAAGGTCTTTATATCCAACACAGTCTCACGGCATTTCATATTATAGTGACAAAATGAATCTATTGGTTCATGTTCACCAACACGATTTTCGCATTTTTTTCGTGTCACACAGAACGATTTTAAAAGCAATGTAAATAATAACAAATTTGAAGGACATTATTTTTTTTAATACAGATGTCAGTATTCTGAGGCTCTGAGCCTTCTTTTCCTCACGGACGGAAAAAAAACTCCGACATTATACAATTTAAAATAAAAGGGTTAGGCTTAGGGTAAGATACTGAGTAAGAAAATGTTTTTATGAAGCACACAGCTTCCGGTCTTCCAAGACCCGACCGGACAAAAAGACGTGCTGCAGGCACGAAACATACTACCAATAGAAATACATTGCTTTTAAAATCGTTCTGTGTGAAACGAAAAAAATGCAACAATCGTGTTGGTGAACAAGAATCAATAGATTAAATTAATTTCGTGACTACAACACGAAATGCTGTGAGACTGGGTTGTTATGACCCACCCTGATCATCTCTGGCAGGCGTGTGCAAACCGGTCCAAACTTTGTTCACCGAGCGCCACATACAGAAAAATATACGAAGGGCAGTGCCTCTCACTAGAGGAGAGGTTTATTGCCTCATAAATTCAGTTATAAGTTGGCAAAATCAATTAAATGTAAGTAAATTATGCTTAATCAGCGTACATCCCAGCTCTCCAGAGGGTTTCATTAATTTAGTTAGCAGCTCATCCCTTAACAGAAGCCTCAGATTGATTATCATAAGAGCAAATATGAAATATGTATTTCAAGCTCGTTATGAAAATAAGTTATTGAGCTTTTTTCTTATCAACTTAGATTTGTTAGAAAATGTTTTCAGCTTTAATTGACTGAATTTATTTGAGCAGTCAAAGACAATTAAGCACAAGTTTCATTTCAGGGACATACTGCATTATATATTTTTTATTTGCTGAGGGCCGATTCAAAAATGCATTTGGACACCCGTGATCTGAGGGTTGAACACTGAAACACAGTTTAAACCCTGACAGCTGTGAGGGAGAAAGAGAAAGTCCTCAAACACAAAGGCAGGAAGTTCCACGGTTTAAATCTCTAAACAGCGAGGCCGCTCGCAGCCTCCAACATTTTCCCAGTAAGTGACACATCTAAATATTTCAGTTTGCCAAGCCCTGAAGTAATATATGTGTGAGTGAAACCACAACATGCAGATCTGAAGGCATCACCACGTGGGTCCAGAGACACAGAACGGCGTCAGAATCTACTTCCTGTCTCCAAAGAGAGGAAGTGGCAGGAAGTGGCGGGGATCACCCTGTTCTGAAGGGGAACATACACACAGTTTATTGTTCTGGTCTCGCTCCATCCAGAACAAATGAAATGCAGATCTGCAGGAAGGCTGTCCAAGAGGAGAGAGGATGTTGACGCACCGGGGCTTTCTGCTCCAGGAAAACAGAGAGGACGGGGCAGAGATACTGTACCGTGTTCCCAGAAAACACAACAGACATAACTGATAACTGCGTCTGTTCTGAGGAAGATGACGTAAGGCTTTAGTTTAATGACCTGCAGAAACAACCATCTTAAAACCACCTGAAAGTGAAACGGGGGGCGGTATAGATTCAGTTTGAGTTTCCTTAAAGCTCAATGAAGCTTGAACACTAAAGGGAACAGAAACATATTAACAAAATGTGCTTTAGACATGACATTTTTTTTTTTAATTACAGAAAATGAATTAAACAAATAAATAAAAAATAATAATTTAGAAAAAATTGGAGAAAGAAAAATAAATTAGAAAAATAAAATAAAAAAAGTGTAAAATAGTGAGAAATGTCCACTCCAAGGTGAACTCTTTTAATGTCTTGGATTGTCAGTGTGAACCCCAAGGATATCTTTGTTATGATGTTAAACGCAGCAAATCTCCTTATTTTAGGGAATTGTTTCCAATCATTTCAGTAAAGATTGGCACCTATTTTGATCAATTATTAATTGTTTCATTCATTTTTAAGGCTGAAACCCCATTGGCTCGTTAAAGCCTCCCAGATGTGAAAATATCCTACTTTATCAGATTATAAAAAGAGTATTTTGGAATCCTATAGCAGGCAATTCATCAATTAATTGACAAAATGGACAACAGATGAATCAATACAGAAATTAATGTTATTAAGAGCCCTTAGAGTGTCATTAGTTGAGCCTATGGGGTTATATTTTGGGTTTGTTTTGTCCGTTTGACGACAAATATACAGAAAACCTACTAGAGCGATTTTAATGAAACTTGCCATGGGACGAGGGAAAACACCTTTAATTGTGGAGCGTTTCGGAGGCAGATACACACATTATTTATCATTTAAAGAATGTACCTTAGCAAGGGGGGTGCCCTCAATAAAGTGTGTGTTCATACCGTAGTATCAGTTGCTTTGATCTCACTTCTCACCCACACACACTTCACCTCAAACGTCTTCACCCTCACTTCAAGAAGGCAGAAATGACTCATCTGCGGTGAGCAGGATTTCATGTTGAAATAAAAAGAGGTTTTAGGGATGATGGTGACACGCGAATGACGACTGTGAAAGAAGTTGTGTGTTCATTGAGTCGAAAACTGATCCACCTGTTTCCTTTTCAAACGTTTTGAAAGAGGAAGTTTGCAAAGCGGTCTCGTCTCTCTGAGGTTTGTCAACTTCTTCTGCTTTTGGTTTTAGATCACATGATTACAAGTATACATTTTCTTAGAGTCAAACAGTCCTCTCCTACTTTAAAGAGTCCTCTCCTGCTGATGATCAGGTGCATATCAGTGTGTAGTGTCTCTACTTTAAAGAGTTCTCTCCTGCTGATGTTCAGGTGTATATCAGTGTGTAGTGTCTCTACTTTAAAGAGTCCTCTCCTGCTGATGTTCAGGTGTATGTCAGTATGTAGTGTCTCTACTTTAAAGAGTCCTCTCCTGCTGATGTTCAGGTGTATATCAGTATGTAGTGTCTCTACTTTAAAGAGTCCTCTCCTGCTGATATTCAGGTGTATATCAGTATGTAGTGTCTCTACTTTAAAGAGTCCTCTCCTGCTGATGTTCAGGTGTATATCAGTATGTAGTGTCTCTACTTTAAAGAGTCCTCTCCTGCTGATGTTCAGGTGTATATCAGTATGTAGTGTCTCTACTTTAAAGAGTCCTCTCCTGCTGATGTTCAGGTGTATATCAGTATGTAGTGTCTCTACTTTAAAGAGTCCTCTCCTGCTGATGTTCAGGTGTATATCAGTATGTAGTGTCTCTACTTTAAAGAGTCCTCTCCTGCTGATGTTCAGGTGTATATCAGTATGTAGTGTCTCTACTTTAAAGAGTCCTCTCCTGCTGATATTCAGGTGTATATCAGTATGTAGTGTCTCTACTTTAAAGAGTCCTCTCCTGCTGATGTTCAGGTGTATATCAGTATGTAGTGTCTCTACTTTAAAGAGTCCTCTCCTGCTGATATTCAGGTGTATATCAGTATGTAGTGTCTCTACTTTAAAGAGTCCTCTCCTGCTGATGTTCAGGTGTATATCAGTATGTAGTCAGTGTCTCTACTTTAAAGAGTCCTCTCCTGCTGATGTTCAGGTGTATATCAGTATGTAGTGTCTCTACTTTAAAGAGTCCTCTCCTGCTGATGTTCAGGTGTATATCAGTATGTAGTGTCTCTACTTTAAAGAGTCCTCTCCTGCTGATGTTCAGGTGTATATCAGTATGTAGTGTCTCTACTTTAAAGAGTCCTCTCCTGCTGATGTTCAGGTGTATATCAGTATGTAGTGTCTCTACTTTAAAGAGTCCTCTCCTGCTGATGTTCAGGTGTATATCAGTATGTAGTGTCTCTACTTTAAAGAGTCCTCTCCTGCTGATGTTCAGATGTATATCAGTATGTAGTGTCTCTACTTTAAAGAGTCCTCTCCTGCTGATGTTCAGATGTATATCAGTATGTAATGTCTCTACTTTAAAGAGTCCTCTCCTGCTGATGTTCAGGTGTATATCAGTATGTAGTGTCTCTACTTTAAAGAGTCCTCTCCTGCTGATATTCAGGTGTATATCAGTATGTAGTGTCTCTACTTTAAAGAGTCCTCTCCTGCTGATGTTCAGGTGTATATCAGTATGTAGTGTCTCTACTTTAAAGAGTCCTCTCCTGCTGATATTCAGGTGTATATCAGTATGTAGTGTCTCTACTTTAAAGAGTCCTCTCCTGCTGATGTTCAGGTGTATATCAGTATGTAGTCAGTGTCTCTACTTTAAAGAGTCCTCTCCTGCTGATGTTCAGGTGTATATCAGTATGTAGTGTCTCTACTTTAAAGAGTCCTCTCCTGCTGATGTTCAGGTGTATATCAGTATGTAGTGTCTCTACTTTAAAGAGTCCTCTCCTGATGATGTTCAGGTGTATATCAGTATGTAGTGTCTCTACTTTAAAGAGTCCTCTCCTGCTGATGTTCAGGTGTATATCAGTATGTAGTGTCTCTACTTTAAAGAGTCCTCTCCTGCTGATGTTCAGGTGTATATCAGTATGTAGTGTCTCTACTTTAAAGAGTCCTCTCCTGCTGATGTTCAGGTGTATATCAGTATGTAGTGTCTCTACTTTAAAGAGTCCTCTCCTGATGATGTTCAGGTGTATATCAGTATGTAGTGTCTCTACTTTAAAGAGTCCTCTCCTGCTGATGTTCAGGTGTATATCAGTATGTAGTGTCTCTACTTTAAAGAGTCCTCTCCTGCTGATGTTCAGGTGTATATCAGTATGTAGTGTCTCTACTTTAAAGAGTCCTCTCCGGCTGAACTCAGCACCAAAATAGAAAATGTATCCGTACTGTGGGGTTTGAAAAGAGACCAAATGTGAGCCGTTATCCTCCATCTGAGGGGCAGCTGTGGCAGCTGACATTTCTCCTCCTTCTACAAACCCCGCCTCACACTCACCAGCCAGGCTGTGCATTGTGTTGGGGTTTCACTTGCATCAGTGCAATCACACACACACACGCACACGCACACACACACACACACACACACACACACACACACACACTCACACACACACTCACACATACCAGTGTTCATTTCTTTTGAGGCCTGCATTTATTTCACCAACTATGGAGTCCGATCCTTCCAGCTGTTCTACACGTTTTAAAAAATCGCAATAACACTACAAAAATATTTCAAAACGTTCGTCTCCATGCTTGTTTTAAAGTCAGTCACACACACACACACACACCCACACACACATACCATGTATACATCACTTCAGGGGACATTACATTGACTTACATGCATTTCCTGGAGACTTATCCTAACCTTAACCATAACCAACACATGCCTAACCCTAACCAAGTCTTCACCCTAAAATTAATGACTCCAATCATGGGGACCTCCAATTCGTCCCCATGAGGGAGGCGAGTCCCCACACGTGACTGTGTAAACAGATGTAGGTCCCCACAAGTATAGTAATGCTAGGCCACACACACACACACACACACACACACACACACACACACACACACTCTGTAAAGTCCCCATGCTGGCTTCCGGCCCTTGAACAGGTCCAGGAAACTTTGAGACAATAACACTGCTGTTTCATCCACACACTGTATCTGAACAGGAGGAAACTCATTGAAGAAAAAAAAAACGTTAAGATGAAATAGGGCCAAAGTCAGCCAAGAGCCTGTGTGTGTGTGTGTGTGTGTGTGTGTGTGTGTGTGTGTGTGTGTGTGTGTGTGTGTGTGTGTGTGTGTGTGTGTGTGTGTGTGTGTGTGTGTGTGTGTGTGTGTGTGTGTGTGTGTGTGTGTGTGTGTGTGTGTGTGTGTGTGTGTGTGTGTGTGTGTGTGTGTGTGTGTGTGTGAGTCACTGATGGCGAATGTCCCGGCCTGGAGAGGGACCAAACCGAAGCGGCGGGGTTCTTCCTGGAGGTTTCTGGATTGACCAAGAAGAGTTTTGTTGGCTTACGTAATGTTTCCATGTTTCCTGAGTTCAATGTTTTCAAAGGAAGAGATGAAAACATTCCCAGGAATCCACGAGGACCCGGAAGCTGGAAGGAAAGAGATTAAAAACCCATGTGAATAAAAGCTTATAGGCATTCGAAGAATTGTGCGGATCCTTTTGGAGAACGCATCCAGAACCGTCATCAAGAGAAGAGCTAATGCTGTGAGGGCACATTCTGTTTCCACTCTGGTTGTCCGTTTAGAAAATATCTATAATTATATTATTGTGGATGACCAATGAGTCAAGCACTGCA
Source organism: Gymnodraco acuticeps (assembly GCF_902827175.1). Classification (NCBI taxonomy): domain Eukaryota; kingdom Metazoa; phylum Chordata; class Actinopteri; order Perciformes; family Bathydraconidae; genus Gymnodraco; species Gymnodraco acuticeps. The sequence goes on from NW_022991281.1 coordinate 31,111, forward strand.
TGCATATGTGGACAAGTATTAAATGATTACATATAAATCAGCATTTAATCAATTACATTGCATTGGTTATAACCGTTATAGCACAAACGCTGCGTTGCTTTCGTTTCATGAACACAGCTTTTCACTTAATGCATGTATCATTTTTTATAAAGAAACACAATTTCTTTCTGACCTTTAACGGAAAGCATTTTAAGTCAAGAAGAAAAACAGATTTACATATTTTACTCACTACAACGCATTGACTGTATAGCTCAATAATCCACATCTAAACCCTGATATTGCTCCCTGTGTGTGTGTGTGTGTGTGTGTGTGTGTGTGTGTGTGTGTGTGTGTGTGTGTGTGTGTGTGTGTGTGTGTGTGTGTGTGTGTGTGTGTGTGTGTGTGTGTGTGTGTGTGTGTGTGTGGTGTGTGTGTGTGGTGTGTGTGTGTGTGTGTGTTGTGTGTGTGTGTGTGTGTGTGTGTGTGTGTGTGTGTGTGTGTGTGTGGGTGAGGAATGCGAGAGTGGGAAGGCTCAAAGGGGGGGGGGGGGGGGGGGACATTCTTGTGACCTACAAACGGACGACAGAACAGATTTTTGTCCTCTCTGGTGACAAAGACAGGCATGAAGACAGAGCTCATTATTCAGACGGCCTGTGAATGCATCACGGCTGCAGCCTGCGTCACTCTCACTAAGATCCAAACACACACTCATTGTTGAGGCTGACAGCAGAGAGTTTATCTTCAGATGAGGCCGGTCTATTTCTCTGGAGACCCATGTATACTGATCTTCACTTTATTATGTGGTGTTTCACTTTTAATGGATTTAAACCAGAGCTGTAAAGTAACTAAGTACATGTACTCAGGTACTGTGCTGAAGTACAATGTAGAGGTACCTGAGTATTTACATGTTATGCTACTGTGTACTTCTACAGTTCAGAGGTACATGGTGTACTTCTACTCCACTACAGTTCAGAGGTACATGGTGTACTTCTACTCCACTACAGTTCAGAGGTACATGGTGTACTTCTACTCCACTACAATTCAGAGGTACATGGTGTACTTCTACTCCACTACAGTTCAGAGGTACATGGTGTACTTCTACTCCACTACAGTTCAGAGGTACATGGTGTACTTCTACTCCACTACAGTTCAGAGGTACATGGTGTACTTCTACTCCACTACAGTTCAGAGGTACATGGTGTTTCTACTCCACTACATGTATTTAATACCTTTACCTTCACAGATGTGGATGAATGATGTGAAATATAATCAAGTGTTAAATCAGACTTTAGTTCCACCTGGAGTAAATCCACAAGCAGTATACAAAGTCATTCAAACTTTTTACATTTAAACGTAAAGGACAATACTCCTTTATTGTCCGTTAAACCAAGAACTCACAGAGCCGGGCAAAACAAGGCGCAAACCAAAAGTCTCTCTCTCTCACTCTGACAACAACTGACAGAAAAAGCAGAACTGAAATACACAGACGACTGATCACAAGGACAGGACACAGGTGAACCAATCAGGTGATCAATCAGGAGGGAACACAGAGGGCGTTTCTCAATGTCGAGGAAGGCTGCTCCAGAGCCACTATTTCAAGCATACTATGTCATCGAGTGCCGCCGAAGGACTGTTCCAATGTTCAGCATACTTGGAATTCAACCGAGGCCGGCGAGAAATGTCGAGGCTGCACATGTGTAGACTCCGCGGTCATTAAAATCCCCACAATGCTTTGCGCACGGACCAATTTCCAAATATTTGGCAGAAATCGCGCACCATTTAAGGCGGGGCCTCGCATAGGACGCACACCTGCACACCTGTTAGCCTGTTCCACCATTCTTCGTTTTCCGAGGCTAGGAAGGATTCTTGCCTCGCTTCTGAAGCAAGAGACTCGGAAGACATGTGCTACCAAGCAAGCGTCCTCGACATTGAGATACACCCAGAGACAGGAAGTAACAGACAGGGGGTTGAACTCCTTTCAAAATAAAACAGGAAAACAAAGACAGCTCTTGACATGACCAGAAATCCTTTTTATTGAGAATATATAATGTATTGTTTCATGTATTGTTTTTTAACGGGTGATGATAGGGTAACTTAGCACTACTTTGCCAGCCACAATCAAATGACAGTTATCCTCCATGAATCCTTATAAACAACAAACAGTGAAGCTTCAGTGCAATACATACGAGATGCAGAAGAGGCCCAGTCGTGTCGGGATGCTGCCCTCTAGTGGGGGAACACTGCAATTACATGCACACTGTATTTAAAGATATCATGTTTTCTGTGCACTGTTTGCATTAAACACCCCTTACCACTGCTGTTGTTTAAGTACATAAATAAATATAAATGGGTAATAATAATAATATTAAAAATATATACTAAAATTACCCAAACCCCAAAAATATATAATAATAATAATACAAATACAAAATAAATTATAATAATAATAATAATAATACAAATACAAATTATATATTAATAATAATTCACTTGTAATAGCAGTCTATTTTTCCAAAAATGAAAACAAGACCAACAAATGTTTGGCTGAAAATAAAGCTGATATAACATAAAACATTAAATCACGACATGATTATAGAGCAAATATAATATACATTTTTGTGATATTAGTACTCTGCTTGAGTATTTTTACTTCGTGCTGCTTTCTTCCCTGCAGCTCCTCCCTCTCTCCACCAGGGGTCCTCAGCCTCCTCCTGCACACCCACCTGCTTCCACTTCCTCCTCACCTGCAGGATAACACTTCCTGTCACCCACTTCCTGTTTGTCCCTAACTGCTCCTGATTATTGTGTTTATGAGTTTGAATCTGTTGCCTGTTCTCGCTCACCTGTCCTCTTGGATTTGATTGAAGATCTCATGTGATTTCAAATCTGTGAGTCACAACTTAATATCTTCTTCTTTGTTTACTTTTCTAGAATAAGGTTTATTTTGTGATTTTGTAGAGCAGCTCCTCTTCAAACATCTGCAACAGTGAAATGCACTTTCATACACTCTGGAAGGGAGGGACTGCAGGTGAACAGGGAAAAAACAATAAGATAAGCAGGCAGTACGTCTACCTACATCCAACTTTATTTTTAAATGTACTGTGACATCCTTCTATGACCTCTTTTTAGGAAACGCTTTATTTGGTATCCTGATTATGTAATCCATTCCTCCCTCAGCCTGTGTAATATTGTTTGGATATAAATGAGCATTTCTAGAGGTTTCCCCCACTCGTCCTCAGCAGCAGCATGACCTTTCTATCACATGAATTACAATCAGCACCGAACACTATACATTAACCTTAAAGGTCCCCTATGATACTGTTTGCATCAATATATCACAGGTCTCAGATATATCCAAAGCCTGTCTCTGATTGGCTGAAACACCAAAGAAACTTCTTGTAGTTTCAAAAGTCTATCATAAATCTAAATGATGGATTTATGATTCACTTAACAGGAAAAAAGCTGCCTTCAGGAGTGGTGACAAGGAGCAGATGAAGAAGGCACCAGTACAACTGAAGAAGGAAATACAAACGGGCAAGGAGTACTACAGGAGGAAGCTGGAGAGTAAACTGGCCCAAAACAACACCAGGGAAGTGTGGCGTGGGATGAGAACCATCACTGGGTATGGAAACAAGACTGACCAGGTGATGGGAGGAGATCTACAGGAGGCCAAGACTTAAACCTGTTTTCCTCCTCCTCCTCCTCCTCCTCCTCCTCCTCCTCCTCCTCCTCCTCCTCCTCCTCCTCCTCCTCCTCCTCCTCCTCCTCCTCCTCCTCCTCCAGAACAACACCTCTGACATTATATTGAGCAGCACGGGCGCTCCTCAGGGCACGGTCCTCTCTCCCTTCCTGTTCACAGTCTATACATCAGACTTCAGACACTGCTCACAGTCCTTCCATCTGCAGAAATTCTCAGATGACTCTGCCATTGTGGGCTGTATCATCAGAGATCAGGAAGCTGAGTACAGGAGTGTGGTGGACAGTTTTGTGGAGTGGTGCGGTCAGAACCATCTGCAGCTCAACGTCACAAAAACCAAGGAGCTAGTGGTTGACTTCAGGAAGCGGAGTACCGCCCCAAGCCCAGTTACCATCGTGGGCATGGATGTGGACATTGTGGACAGCTACAAGTTCCTGGGTGTCCACATAGACAATAAACTGGACTGGAGTAAAAACACTGAGGCCCTATATAAGAAGGGCCAGAGTCGCCTGTATTTCCTCGGGAGACTCAGGTCCTTCAAAGTCTGCAGCACTATGTTGCAGATGTTTTATGACTCGGTGGTCTCCAGTGTGATCTTCTTTGCTGTAGTGTGTTGGGGCAGCGGGGTGAAGACAGCTGATGCCAACAGACTCAACAAGCTCATCAGAAGAGCAGGCTCTGTCCTGGGAGTGGATCAGGAGTCGTTGGCAGTGGTGTCGGAGGGGAGAATGCTGAGGAAACTCCTCGGCATTCTGGACAACGGGTCTCACCCCCTGCATGCCACGCTGGTTTCCTACCGGAGCACTTTCAGCCACAGACTGAGACCACCGAAGACCACCACACAGCGCCACAGGAGGTCTTTCCTCCCAGTGGCCATCACACTCTTTAACTCTTCACCCCTAAGTAAAGGGCACTGAGAACTTCCACACCAACACTATGTGCAATATACATATCAATATAATTAACATCATTGCAATACACTCGCTGCTTTATATAACTATGTGCAATATTATATTGCATTATTATTATTATTAGTATTAGTATTATTATTAATAATGCTATGATAACGTGCAATTACGTAACTGCCACTACGTTTTAATTTTTGCACTACTAACTACTAAATACTGCTAATAATGATTGTATTGATTGTGTGACCATCTATGTTTCTATGTTTCATGTTGTCTGTGGATGTTTATTGCTCTTTTTCTGCTGTGTTTATTGTGTTTATTGTATTTTGTTACTCTGGCACAACAATTTCCTTCGGGATGAATAAAGTCTGATCTTATCTAATCTTATTCGAAAATTATAAAAGTAGGGTAGACATGTGGATATTATCCGGCTGAATAAAACGTACATTTATCTAACAGCTACGTTTCCCACAGATCTTATTTTGAGCTATTTTCTAAAATCCCATGGAGAAATCTCATTGCTTTTTTGTGGAGCTTACTTCCTGGTTTTAGGACGCGTCTCTCTCGTCTCCTCCTTCACACACCACACTTTTCGCGGCACACGTACTTACAGCCAATCAGCTCTGAATTATGTGAGATGACGTATGGTGGGGATGGCAGCTCTATGCCCCTATGGTCATTATGTTTTGCCACACACATTAAATAGGAAAATACTCTGAGCATGCGCAGTGTAGTTTTTACAGTCACCGTTCACTTAGACCAGGGGTGCCCAACCTTTTTTGAACCGAGAGCTACTTTTTAAAGTTGCCAGTCTGCCGAGATCTACCAGTCCAAATAGAGAGGCCATTACTGACAGCCTACTACCAGGTAAATACACACTTCTACTTGTATAAAACGGACCTTTGTACGATTAATACCTCATAAAATACTGCAGATCCTTTATCTTACCTCTTTCTAATCTACACACATACAAGTATTTAACTGAAGTTACACAACAGTGTTGTTGATACGGAGTTGGAGTTTATTCACACGTCACTACAGTGGGTAATGTTTTCAAGAAACATTGAACAGTGCTGCCACATATGACACAGGAGAAAAATAAAAGACTCTGAACCCTTTCTTTGCCATTATATAAAAATAGTGTTGCTACAAAAGTATAAATTAGGCTTACTAATAAGACAACTCAGATCTGAAGCTACACAGGAATCTGCTGCCAAAGTGCAATTAATAAGACAAAATTAATAGAATCAAACCCTTTTTTTGTTGCATTTTAGTAGATTATAAAAATAAATGCCTGTAAAATAGGATGCAAGCAACACTAGTTTCTTAACCTGAATTGATGATAGACTATAATCAATTTAAGTTTGCATTCTTATACCATTTTGTACAATAATTATAATGAATAAGTTCAAACAAACTAAAACTTACATCTGATTAATAACGGTATCTAACTTGAGTTTTTATTATATCAAAAACCTGTTGAAATGCTTCTGTTATTTTTACTGTCCCCAAAAAGCGCGTCGGCAGCCACCAGGAATGCTTCTTTCACAACTTCGCCGTCTTTGAAAGACTTCATGTGTTTCTCAAGAACGTGACTGACCCGATAAGATGCTCTGGTAGCAGCCTTGCTCTTGTTGTTGGGCCTGGTGAAAATGGACTGCTGTGCATTTAGCTGTCCTTTCAGGCCCCTCCCCTTTTGGAGCGTAGGGCAGAATTAGGAGGGAATTCCGTCTCGTAGCGTTTGTGCACTGTTTTGAAATGCCGCTCCTAAATTACCCTTCTTCGATAAAGCCACGCTCGCATTGCAGATGAGACAGATGGACTTTGAATTGGAATAGATACAAAAATAATTATCCTCCCACTCGGAGTGAACATTTTATATTTTGGGCTTTTTTGCTTCTGCCATAATTGCGGTCTTGTGTGTGCGGACTGTCACTCCTGTTGACACGGACAACCTCAGCTAACTAGTGCCCACTGCCCACCAGCCACGCCCCGACACATGGGATCACGCCGGCCAATCACAAAGCTTTGATGCGTTCAAGTGCATTATTCTGCCACAGGAAGATTATGTTATAGGACATTAACGATAAAACAGAATATTGTTGTTCTTTTTTTAGACACATCTCGCGATCGACTGGGAATCTCCCCGCGATCGACCGGCCGATCGCGATCGACTGATTGAGCACCCCTGACTTAGACAGTGAGAGGGAGGGGCAGGATCGGGTTTTGTCCTACATGGCTCTAAACAGCTCAATCGGCACACACTGTAGACACTAATTAGAAGAACACAGACTAAAACAGCAATTTACAGACGAATCAGATGATTAAACATGATCTTAAAATATATTTTATATATATTTTCATTTATTATTTTCATTTTGTTGTAATCATTATTTTAATACTTTCTGCTGACACTAGGTGGGGCTGTGCCCCCTAATGACCAGTCGCCACTGAACCACACTAAGTATACCCTTATATGTTAGTATGTATACAGAACATGGCTACAAATTATCCTAAGATGTAACGTTAACCCTTCATACCTCAGTCTACTTTTAAGACACTAAAATAACGTATTGTGGTGACCACCTATTAATACACTGGTTCATAATTCACACATGGAACTACAGTTGGGGTTTTGTTTCCACACAGACATGTTGTGTGTGGTCTATATATGTTGTGTGCCCTCCTGGCTTCTCTCTCTTCTTCCCGGACTGCAACCGGACAACATGACCTTAGCTCTCAAATAAAGTTCCCTTTTGCACCATCATTGCACCGCCTCTGACTCCCTATCTCTCGGCACTACACTGGTGACCCTGACAAGTCTTGAGAAGTTTCCGGGACGGACCCGAACACGGAAAAAGGAACTCAAGTTTCTTTCTCGAAATGCCGGGGATTTTTTGGAATCGTCCGTGGCTGCCATCGGCACGCGGACTGAGGCTCGGTGCGCGCCCCGCGGAAGAGCTGGGGACGTTGCTCGCCATTCCCGCATCAGCCTTCCATCCAACAGGGGGACGATGCACGACCTGCTGGGTCGACCAGCAACCCAATTGCTACCTCGTGGGCTTGTTTATTGCGGCTGCACGTCCCGGCTGCGCTAGCTGACGACAACTAGCGGCTAACCACGAGGGGCTAACGGCGGCTAGCAGCTACCCATGGCTGCCAGCTAGCTGCTAACGGCTGTCGACATATTTCTGTTTTTTCCGGTGCCGGAGAGGAGGTTCGACCAGCCGGTTGACCTCGTGTGGACACTCTCACCTTTTTCACCACCTCGACGGCGGTTCCAGACGCCACTCACGTTTTCATCGGTGCCTGGGTGGCGCACTCCTGGACCCCCTCTCACCTCGACAGTTCCGGAGGTCGCCCATGCTCCATCGGCCCATGGGTGGCGCGCTCCGGGACCCTGTCTGGCCTCTCATCTGTCCACGGCTCCTTCCTCCCGGGGAGACTAGGGATTTCGTGCCCGCCGCCGCTGTGTCTTCACCTGCGGCCGGGCAGCGCTCTTTCCTGCTGGGTTTGCCGCGACACCTACTGCGGCCCCCTTACGACCGCCCCTTACGACCGCCCGTTCCGGCCCGCCCCCGGTGGGGGTGCCCTCGCCCTCGTTAGGGCCCCTACCCTCTCCTGCGGCCCCCTTTCGTGGCCCGTTCCATGGCCCGGCCCTCACCTGCGACCCCACCCTCCTCGGCCCCTGTGGTGCTTCCTCCACGGATGCGAGGATTTATTTTGCCATGTTTGAATTCTGGGGGGGCTTGTGTGGTGACCAATCAATCAATCAATCAATCAATGTTTATTTATATAGCCCAATATCACAAATGTTACATTTGTCTCAGTGGTCTTCACAGTTTGTACAGAATATCAGTATGACAATACGACACCCTCTGTCCTTAGACCCTCTGTCCTTAGACCCTCTCATCGTACAAGGAAACACTTCCGAAGAAAACCCACAGTTTAAAGGGAAAAATGGGAGAAACCTCAGGGAGAGCTACAGAGGAGGGATCCCTCTCCCAGGACGGACAGATGTGCAATAGATGCCGTGTGTAAATTGAAAAGATAATACATTTACAACATAGGTAGTCCAAATGTTTGGAAATGCATGTGTGTATAATAGGGAATCGTCCTATTAATACACTGGGACATAATTCCTACATGGAACTACAGTTGGGGTTTTGTTTCCACACAGACATGTTGTGTGTGGTCTATATATGTTGTGTGCCCTCCTGGCTTCTCTCTCTTCTTCCCGGACTGCAACCGGACTACATGACCTTAGCTGCTCTCAAATAAAGTTCCCTTTTGCACTATCATTGCACCGCCTCTGACTCCCTATCTCTCGGCACTACAGTATTCCAATTTTTATTTTGTTTTCGCGGGTGGAATTATAGCGGCTCTCGTTTCAGTGCTCATAACAACAGAACCACAGCAACGGAACTGACAGGCAACCCTCTGAATCAGACTCCGATTGGCTGTGACTGCATCCACTCAGAGTGTCCGATTCAGAAACGTGACTCTTACACTCTTTACGTCACAAACAAAGATGGTGGATGAGAATAGATCTATAAAACGATAAGCAATGCGTCAGAATCAAGGTGAAACTATCCGCATCGTTTAAAACTCTACGCACATTCGTTTCACCGAAATAAGTAAACGACTGTATTTGAGTGATTTAAGGCATTAGCTTGCTTCATTAAAGGGTGTTAATGAGTGTTATCCAGTGCCTTTTGTCCGCTTTAAGGTATCATTAAGGTAGGGTTAATGTTGCTCTCAAATTGCACCAGATTGATGCTTTCAACTTCAATATTTAAAAATTCTTCCCGGGGGAGCATGCCCCCGGACCCCCCTAGAGGAGGTGACGACCCCCCACTTCTAAAAAATAGCACTTTACCGCTGCATACCCCCCCCCAACAACTCCTGGGTTAAGCCCCGGATCTCCGACAATCCTAAATCCGCCACTGATGTTGATGTAGAAGAGACATGAAGAAGTGGATTTTGCATGATAGGTGACCTTTAAGAGCGTCCTGTTCTGAGCAGGAGATTCTCTGCAGAGTCAGCAGAAGTCTGACAGACGTCTCTCTCTCTCTCTCTCTCTCTCTCTCTCTCCCTCCCTCTCTCTCTCTCTCTCTCTCTCTCTCTCTCTCTCTCTCTCTCTCTCTCTCTCTCTCTCTCTCTCTCTCTCTCTCTCTCTCTGTCTGAAGTTAATAAATCATCACGCAGTCAAACAGGTTTTCACAGCTAATTAAAACATGTCTGAATACAACAAAGCGTCTCACAGGACAGTGAAGAGTTCTCAGAGAGGGGGGGGGGGGAGGCAGTGATTTATGGGATGTCTTTACTCGTGATGTCTGATGTCCTTTTCACCGGAGACGGGACAGGGGAACCCGATAAGGACAGCGAGGATTTAGACCCGGGGAGGAATGTGAGCGTGTGTTTGGTTAAAAAAAGAGGAAGGCCGAGTGCTGTCGTCACGTGCAAACGCTTCTCCAAATATCTGCATTTCCACGGTCGGCATTTCTGTGCTTTTGTGCATTTTGTGGCATCGTATAGAAGGGATGTTCCAGAGAGCTGATTGGTGGATTTATTAGAGCCTTATGACGTTACTCTAACCATGCTATAGGAGGTGAAACCCCTTCCTACTTATTCTCACAGATAATAACGTCTACTGTCTTGGGAAATACAAACTGCTGACAGTAGAAGGGACGATATGAAGAAGCTATAAGGACATTTTGGAGCTTCGTCAAAGCTGTTTCCATTCATGAAATCTGTGGTTTGGGACTGATCCAACATTTAAATACACCTGAACATCAGCAGGAGAAGACTCTTTCAAGTAGAGACACTACATACTGATATACACCTGAACATCAGCAGGAGAGGACTCTTTCAAGTAGAGACACTACATACTGATATACACCTGAACATCAGCAGGAGAGGACTCTTTAAAGTAGAGACACTACATACTGATATCCACCTGAACATCAGCAGGAGAGGACTCTTTAAAGTAGAGACACTACATACTGATATACACCTGAACATCAGCAGGAGAGGACTCTTTAAAGTAGAGACACTACATACTGATATATATACACCTGAACATCAGCAGGAGAGGACTCTTTAAAGTAGAGACACTACATACTGATATACACCTGAACATCAGCAGGACAGGACTCTTTAAAGTAGAGACACAACATACTGATATACACCTGAACATCAGCAGGAGGGGACTCTTTAAAGTAGAGACACTACATACTGATATACACCTGAACATCAGCAGGAGAGGACTCTTTAAAGTAGAGACACTACATGCTGATATACACCTGAACATCAGCAGGAGAGGACTCTTTAAAGTAGAGACACAACATACTGATATACACCTGAACATCAGCAGGAGGGGACTCTTTAAAGTAGAGACACTAGTACATACTGATATACACCTGAACATCAGCAGGAGAGGACTCTTTAAAGTAGAGACACTACATGCTGATATACACCTGAACATCAGCAGGAGAGGACTCTTTAAAGTAGAGACACTACATGCTGATATACACCTGAACATCAGCAGGAGAGGACTCTTTAAAGTAGAGACACAACATACTGATATACACCTGAACATCAGCAGGAGGGGACTCTTTAAAGTAGAGACACTACATACTGATATACACCTGAACATCAGCAGGAGAGGACTCTTTAAAGTAGAGACACTACATACTGATATACACCTGAACATCAGCAGGAGAGGACTCTTTAAAGTAGAGAGACTGAATACTGATATACACCTGAACATCAGCAGGAGAGGACTCTTTAAAGTAGAGACACTACATACTGATATACACCTGAACATCAGCAGGAGAGGACTCTTTAAAGTAGAGAGACTGAATACTGATATACACCTGAACATCAGCAGGAGAGGACTCTTTAAAGTAGAGACACTACATACTGATATACACCTGAACATCAGCAGGAGAGGACTCTTTAAAGTAGAGACACTACATACTGATATACACCTGAACATCAGCAGGAGAGGACTCTTTAAAGTAGAGAGACTGAATACTGATATACACCTGAACATCAGCAGGAGAGGACTCTTTAAAGTAGAGACACTACATACTGATATACACCTGAACATCAGCAGGAGAGGACTCTTTAAAGTAGAGACACTACATACTGATATACACCTGAACATCAGCAGGAGAGGACTCTTTAAAGTAGAGACACTACATACTGATATACACCTGAACATCAGCAGGAGAGGACTCTTTAAAGTAGAGACACTACATACTGATATACACCTGAACATCAGCAGGAGAGGACTCTTTAAAGTAGAGACACTACATACTGATATTCACCTGAACATCAGCAGGAGAGGACTCTTTAAAGTAGAGACACTACATGCTGATATACACCTCAACATCAGCAGGAGAGGACTCTTTAAAGTAGAGACACTACATGCTGATATACACATGAACATCAGCAGGAGAGGACTCTTTAAAGTATGTGTACTCATACGATGTGCATCATCGACATTTTCCATCTTTCAGGAGGCCCAGTCTCTCAGTCACTACTTATTACATCAAGTCTACACATAAATAAAATACTTGCTTTTCGTTTTACTTTATATTTCACTGACTGACCTGGCAACATGTTGACATTTTCGCAAAATGAATCCCAAGATTATCTGCAATGTTTGCATCCGAGTCCTCTGCCCTGTTTATTTGCAATCCTAATTTTAAAGATAATGGAAGAACCAGCATTTATGATCTATAAATAAGCAGTGGAACCTTGACCTGTTTGGAAAAAGACGCTGCGCTGATAGCATCGTCTCATTTACATCAGCATGCAAACCACCCACGAGCTGTATCTGATGAAACTCTTTATCATCAGAGCCGTCTCCCTGTGAATCCCCACAGTGCTCCTAGCCGGTTAGATCGAACAAAAACACAGAATTCGAACAAGTGTTTTGGTCAAGCTTTTGATTAATTGAAAACTGTAGTGCCGAGAGACGGGAGTCGGAGGCGGTGCATCGAAGGTACTAAGTTAGCTTTATTAAAGTTAAAGTCTTTTATTGTCATTATACACAATTCAGAGTGCAACTCTGTCCCTAACTATTTTCCATCTTCTCCACCCTCTTGGACCCTCCCAAAGCTCCTCCCCCTTCCTCACTTCTGTCAAGCGACTTTGTTACCCACTTTGAAAAAAAGGTTGATGATATTCGCTCTTCTTTTTCTGACTCACCTTTACTCACCGCTGGGTCACCAGACCCCCCTTCCACCAACACACTTACCTCCTTTCCCCCTCTCTCTCCAAGTGAGGTTCTTACCCTCATTACCTCTGCCCGCCCTACCACCTGTCCTCTGGACCCTATCCCTTCAAACCTCCTTCAGACTATCGCTCCTGATATTCTACCGTTTCTCTCCCATTTCATCAACACTTCTCTAACTTCTGGTCACTTTCCAAACAGTCTCAAGGAGGCAAGAGTAAACCCTCTCGTAAAGAAACCCACTCTCGACCCGTCTGATGTTATAAACTACAGGCCTGTCTCTCTCCTCCCGTTCCTGTCTAAAACACTTGAACGCGCTGTCTTTAAACAACTCTCCTGTTATCTCCATCAGAACAACCTTCTGGATCCGCACCAGTCTGGTTTCAAGGCAGGTCACTCCACAGAAACTGCTCTCATTGCTGTCACTGAGGAACTGCACACTGCTAAAGCAGCCTCCCTCTCCTCTGTCATCATCCTGTTGGACCTGTCTGCTGCATTCAACACAGTGAATCATCAGATCCTCCTTCGCACTCTCCAAAAACTTGGGGTTTCAGGCTCTGCACTTTCCCTCCTCACCTCATACCTGAAAGACCGTACCTACAGGGTAACTTGGAGAGGGTCAGAGTCCGACCCTTGTCAATTAGCTACAGGGGTCCCTCAGGGCTCTGTTCTTGGTCCCCTCCTCTTCTCCTTGTACACAAACTCGCTCGGATCAGTCATTAGCCCGCATGGTTTTTCATACCACTGCTACGCTGACGACACCCAATTAATTCTGTCCTTTCCCCGCTCAGAGACCCAGGTCGTCGCACGCATCTCTGCTTGTCTAGCTGACATCTCTCAGTGGATGTCTGCTCATCACCTCAAGCTCAACCTTGACAAGACTGAACTGCTTTTCCTTCCGGGAAAAGATTGTCCCACTCTTGACCTGACAATCAACATCGGCACCTCAGTTGTTTCCCCGACTCAGACTGCAAGGAATCTGGGTGTGACCCTAGATAACAACCTGTCCTTCACTGCAAACATCGCTGCTACAACCCGCTGCTGCAGATACACGCTTTACAACATCAGGAAGATACGTCCCCAGCTGACACAGAAAGCGACTCAGGTTCTGGTCCAGGCTCTCGTCATCTCACACCTAGACTACTGCAACTCTCTCCTGGCTGGTCTACCTGCATGTGCCATCCGACCTCTGCAGCTCATCCAGAATGCAGCGGCTCGTCTGATCTTCAACCGTCCTAAATTTTCCCACACCACTCCGCTCCTCTGCTCCCTTCACTGGCTTCCGGTAACTGCTAGAATCCACTTCAAGACACTGGCACTTGCATACCATGCTGCGAATGGATCTGGCCCTTCCTACATCCAGGACATGGTTAAACTGTACACCCCAGCGCGTGCACTACGCTCTGCATCAGCCAAACGACTTGCTGCACCCTCGCTGCGAGGGGGACCCAAGTTCCCATCAGCAAAAACACGTGGGTTTGCTATCCTGGCTCCAAAATGGTGGAATGAGCTCCCCATTGACATCAGGACAGCAGATAGCTTACACACATTCCGGCGCAGACTGAAAACTCATCTCTTTCGACTCCACTTTGAGCGATAGAACTATTAACGAAGCACTTTTATACTAATAAAGGACTGGCTTATCTAAAGCCAGTTGAGTAGCACTTGAAATGTTTGGCTCTATGAAACCTGATGTACTTATATGATTCTGTTTTCTTCAAGGTTGCGTCTTCCTAGTCGAATGTACTTATTGTAAGTCCCTTTGGATAAAAGCGTCAGCTAAATGCAATGTAATGTAATGTCCCGGTGTGCAAAAAATACAAACAAATACATAACACTAAAAAACATTGAGCATCAGAAACACACATGTTATCAGCTTGAAGCCCGGGAAGAGAAGACAGGAGGGCACACAGTAAGTACACTCAACATATGTGTCCGTGCGGAACAATACCCCCAACCCACAGTTCCCTGGAGGAATTCTGTCACCACACAAGCCCCCCCAGAATTCAACCGTGGACACAATCCTCGCGTCCGAGAGGAAGCACCACAGGGGAATGAAGACAACATCCGCCAACCGTAAAAAGCTGGGTCGCTGTGCTTCAACGTGGGGACGGGCGTGAATGTCCCGGTGGTCCCCAGCAGGGAGGAGCGCTTCCCGGCCGCAGGCGAGGGCACAGCGGCGGCTGGCACGAAGTCCCCGGGAGGCAGGAGCAGTATCCCCGGGAGGAAGGAGCAGTGGAAAGGGGAGAGGCCAGTCGGGGTCCAGAAGTGCGCCACCCAGGTGCAGATGAAAGCGTGGGCGACGTCCGAAACCGTAGAGGCGAGGGGAGACGGGGTCCAGAAGTGCGCCACCCAGGCGCCGATGAAAGCGTGGGCGACGTCCGAAACCGCCGTCAAGGTGGTGAAACAGTGAGAGGGTCCACACGGGGCCGACCTAGACATGGCCGAACCTCCTCTCAGGCACCGTAAAAAGCTCAAAAGGATCGTCCTGTCCACTATCAAAAACAGGTAGGTGAAATTGTGAGAGGATCCACACGAAGTCGACCAGACATGGTCGAACCTCCTCTCCGGCACCACAAAAAAAAAAGGGTTAGCAGACGGATGTTAACAGATGGATGTGGTTAGCCGTTAGCTGCTAGCCGTTAGCTGTTAGTCGTCGCCGTTAGCTGCAAGCCATCAGCTGCCAGTCGTCGTCATTAGCCGTTAGCTGTAAGCCGTTAGTCGTTGTCGTCGGCCGTCAGCTGTAAGCCGTAAGCCGTTAGCCGTCAGGAGCTGTCGTCGCCCCGGAGCCTCTGCCAGGTGGCGTGCCTCTACCAGGGAAGGTGCCGCTGCGTGAAGGGGCCAGCACCTCAGGGGTAAAACGCTGGGCTGGCCAGGAAGAACCGGTCAGCTTCTTCGGCTAAAGTGCGGGGCTCAACACTAGCCGTGTTAGCGAGCGCTGGCTCGACATGCCGCATGTCCCGAAGAAACAGTTCCATGAACAAGAAGTCGGGATTCTTCCGTACCTAGCAGGTCGTGCATCATCTCCATGTGGTCGGAAGGCTTGCTGTCTCCCGGTGCCGAAACGATGTGGAAATAGCGTGCGTCGTCATCGGTCAGGGCGAAACGAGCCTCAGTCGGTGCGAACGATGCAGCCGCAGACGTCTCCCAAAAACTCCGGCAGTTTGAGAAAAACTGCGTTTTTTGCCATGTTCGGTTCAGTCTCGGATACTTCTACGAGACTTATGTCGGGGTCACCAATGTAGTGCCGAGAGACGGGACTCGGAGGCAATGTATCGAAGGTACTAAGTTAGCTTTATTGAGCATCAGAAACACACATGTTATCAGCTTGAAGCCCGGGAAGAGGGCACACAGTAAGTACAGTCAACATATGTGTCCGTGCGGAACAATACCCCCAACCCACAGTTCCCTGGATGAATTCTGTCAATCACCACACAAGCACTTTTCAGGAGTACTCCCCCTCTCGCACCCTATCGCACCCTCCGCTAATATCTATGATATCATGTTTTCTAACATTACATTATAGCCTATTCTGTTATGCAATAGTCTGCACATAAAACCCTTACAAATACAAAAATAATTTAATGTGTCACATCGATGTCGGCTATTTGACCACTTAAATGTGCCTTTCTCCAAAGACCTGGCATCATATCTGTAAAGCATTCAAATGATTTATTTCCAGACGGGATTAACGTCTTAAAGGAACCTCAGGTCGGAGAGGAGGATTTCTCCACAATGACAAACATCTCCTCCGGTCAGAAATAGCTCTGTGGAGGAGCAACAGGTGGTGCGAGGACCCGTGTGTGTGTGTGTGTGTGTGTGTGTGTGTGTGTGTGTGTGTGTGTGTGTGTGTGTGTGTGTGTGTGTGTGTGTGTGTGTGTGTGTGTGTGTGTGTGTGTGTGTGTGTTTGTGTGCACAGAAAGGCCTGCAGCTCTTACACACAGATATATTGTGTTGAACACTTCAATACATATTGCAACATTTTAAATTCAACTTGCAAAATGTTAAACAAATCAGACCTTTCTTAACTGTCAAAGCTGCAAAGTCACACCTCCACTGTATGATTCTATCCCACATTGAATACTGTTTGACAAACTGGTCGTTTGCTTGAGCCACAAACCTGAAACCCATAGAACAGCTGTTCAAGAGAGCTATAAGGTGTTTGACAGAAAGCCACATTCATACCTCCACTGTACCATCCTGGAGAAACACCATTTCTTGAGTTTTGACCATTTTAAGTCTTTTAAAAGTATGTGTTTTATTTATAAATGTTTACATGGACTGCCCCCCCCCCCCTTAGGGGAATTCATCCACAGAAAACACACTGGACGCTGCACTAGGTCAGAAACCAGAGGACACTGTGAAGTCGACCGCAGACGGACCACTTTTGGACAAAATGTCCTCTCCATTAAAGGCAGCTCATTCTGGAACAGCCCCCCAACTGAGACACGGGATTGACCCACTCTCAAAAGCTTCAAAGATCAACTCAGAGAATGTTTGAGAAACAACCAGACGTGCGATCACCGCTAAATGCACTTTCACACAGGGGTATACTTGTGCACTTTATATGTCGTTGCTGCTACATTGTCATAAATACTTGTGTATTCTGCTCTTGCTCTTTTGCACTTTTCTTGTATTTCATGTATTTGTATCTGCTATGTTTGTAAAGGTCATGTTCTTAATGTTTGATGTGAGGGACTGCGGATGGAAAGTCCGGCATATTTACGCTTGGTACATGTATTGTTTTAAGTGTTCATTAAAGTGCAATGTCTCTACCAAATAAACCATTACAATAAATACAAATAAATAAATAAAATACTATGAAGTCATAAATCAGATAAATGTTTTTAACATATTATTTGGGACATATTTCACAATTGTTTGGATTATTCTTTCTGCCATTTTTCTAATAATTTGGGAATTTTTAAATATATTTTAGGGATATTTTTTCAGATATATTTCACTATTTATATTTTATTTATTTTCATACATTTTGAGATATCTTTCCAGAAATGTTTTTTCCAGACTTCAAAAGCATTTTACTGCCGTCTAAGATCGAGCTCCTTTGACCTCCTCGATGTCAGTGTAATCTGCAGATCGTACTCATCACGTTATGTTTGTAGATTTCCCCGTGAGAACAACTTATCTCTAAAAAGTCAACTTCACACAAGTTATTCTTCAGAAAAACAGCCTTTTTTCTGTGACGATGCATTTTCCAGCGTGCAGCGGTTGAGCGTCTGCAGGATGTTGTTGAAGTCACAGATCAGATAAACGTTGCAGGCCGTCTTCAACTCACAGATTAACTTCATTTCAAAGCAGAGTGGTTCCTTTCCAGCCTCAACCGTGAACTCACGACAGAAATACTTTCGGCAGAGAAATCCTCCGGACCATCTCTCACTTCTGTCAACAGTTCCCTCAGAGGGGGCTTCTTAAGTGAACACCTGTAACATCTTAGAGATATGTTCTTGACGTGTTTGAAGTTATATATATTTACAGCCAGGTGTTTCCATAAAGCTCCTGCTCTCATAAAACATGTTTTAATATTAGAATAAAAAGCAATTACATTTGTTAGACGCTTTTATCCAAAGCGACTTACACACATTCAGTGCTGTGGACAATCCCCACAGGAGCCATTTGGGGTGAAGTGTCTCAACGACATGCTGACTGCAGTGGGAGTCGAACCTGCTGCTATCCCCTGATTCGAAGTCCAGCACACTATCCACTGAGCCACAGCCTCCCATATCATAGGAGATGCACGCTGTTGCTATTTAATGCATTGTTAAATCTACAACATTTGAGTTGCTCTTTTTGCAAGTATTGTTTGGGTTTTTTTGGGGATATTTTTTCAGACATTTTCCAAATAATATTAGAAAAAACGTTAAAACTGAATTTATTCAATTTTTTCATATAAAAATCTAGAGAGTATTTTAATATTTGTATGAATGATTTAAATATATTTAATTAAAATAAATTAAATATTAAGATATATTTCGGTATGTTATAGGATATTTAAGTGAGATATATTAAAGTATAAGCGTTGGGACCTTATAGATCTTTGTGCAAGTATGTTTCTGTGTTGCACATATAATTTATTCAGTTTAAATGCAATGTTTAGCCTCATTTCTCATAGATTTGACCTTTTTAAACAACCAGCATTCAAAATAATGTTTCCTCCTTTTAAAGAGTCCGTGTCTCCCTGTGTTCAGAGATATAAATACATTGTTAATCAGCAGAAGTTACAGTTAGAAGGCCACTTTACTGTGTGTGTGTGTGTGTGTGTGTGTGTGTGTGTGTGTGTGTGTGTGTGTGTGTGTGTGTGTGTGTGTGTGTGTGTGTGTGTGTGTGTGTGTGTGTGTGTGTGTGTGTGTGTGTGTGTGTGTGTGTGTGTGTGTGTGTGTGTGTGTGGAGGACAATGCTGCGGTTCTTCGCTGCTCGCGCGTCAACGGAATCCCGTAGTGCGTCATCGAGCGACTATTCTCTCTGCAGCGCGCTCTCTGATTGGCTGCCGGGTGGAAATCTCCCCGCCCACCTGCGCGTCCTCTGTGACGTCATGGCACGGGCAGCGCGGAGGGGTATAAAAGCAGGAGAGACGCGGCTCAGCAGGAAACTCTGAGGATGACTGAGGTGCAGTGAGGATAACAGAGAGAAACACGCCTGTAGAGACACACACACAGGTAAGAGATCTACTCGTGCTTTTATGTTCACTCACTGTATAAAAGAGAAGGGTTTGAATCAAAGAGGAAGCAGCTTTTAACTCCATGTGTATTAGCAGGAAACAGCCAGATCTACTTCATTGATCTCAGTTTGGGATTTATTTCTCTCTTAATTCACTAATGAATAATCTTTAGCTGTACTGTACACTATCAGCAGCCTACCATAGATACATGTAGTAAAAGTACTTTAAGTAAATACATATTGATTGTACAATAACATGTACTAAAAGTAAACGTATTGATTGTGGAGTGACATGTCATCAAAGTAGGTTCTTAAAATGAATGAAGAACTACTTCACATCATGCACAACTTTCCAAATGCACATTTAAAGTGCTTTTTATATTCTTAATTCTACATTTTTCAAGTTCCATATTCGTGATTCTTTACCTGCCCTGCTTTTTATATACATGTATTTAAAAGACAGCTAGTCATTGTTTCCACAGCTTCTGCACGTCTGTTTTTAAAAGTGTTACTGTGCACATACAGAGTTAATTGTTAGCCTGTGTGTGTACTGTGCAGCCTGTGTGTGTACTGTGCAGCATGTGTGTGTACTGTGCAGGTGTTTCCACTGCGCCGCATGGCTTAGTGGATATGCAAAGTGTTTCATGCAATAGGACAACAGCTTCTCAAAGGAACACATACACTATGTTTGTATTGCAGTAGCGGACATTGGGCTGAACGTAACATGTGGATAAATGACAAAAGCAGAAAACACACATCCAGGATTAACATGACACTTTCATTTTGCCCTAGGGGTGAATACACACATGTTACAGTACAAGTACACACACGTTACAGTACAAGTACACACATGTTACAGTACAAGTACACACACGTTACAGTACAAATACACACACGTTACAGTACAAGTACACACACGTTACAGTACAAGTACACACACGTTACAGTACAAGTACACACACGTTACAGTACAAGTACATACATGCTACAGTACACACATGTTACAGTACAAGTACACACATGTTACAGTACAAGTACACACATGTTACAGTACAAGTACACACATGTTACAGTACACATACACACATGTTACAGTACAAGTACACACATGTTACAGTACAAGTACACACACGTTACAGTACAAGTACACACATGTCACAGTACAAATACACACACGTTACAGTACAAGTACACACACATTACAGTACAAGTACACACATGTTACAGTACAAGTACACACATGTTACAGTACACATACGCACATGTTACAGTACAAATACACACATGTTACAGTACAAGTACACACATGTTACATTACAAATACACACATGTTACAGTACAAGTAAACACACGTTACAGTACAAGTACACACACGTTACAGTACAAGTACACACACGTTACAGTACAAGTACACACATGTTACAGTACAAGTACACACATGTTACAGTACAAGTACACACATGTTACATTACAAATACACACATGTTACAGTACAAGTACACACACATTACAGTACAAGTACACACATTACAGTACAAGTACACACATGTTACAGTACAAGTACACACATGTTACAGTACACATATGCACATGTTACAGTACAAGTACACACACGTTACAGTACAAGTACACACATGTTACAGTACACATACGCACATGTTACAGTACAAATACACACGCGTTACAGTACAAGTACACACATGTTACAGTACAAGTACATACATGCTACAGTACACACATGTTACAGTACAAGTACACACATGTTACAGTACAAGTACACACATGTTACAGTACAAGTACGCACATGTTACAGTACACATACACACATGTTACAGTACAAGTACACACATGTTACAGTACAAGTACACACATGTTACAGTACAAGTACACACATGTTACAGTACACATACACACATGTTACAGTACAAGTACACACATGTTACAGTACAAGTACACACACGTTACAGTACAAGTACACACATGTCACAGTACAAATACACACACGTTACAGTACAAGTACACACACATTACAGTACAAGTACACACATGTTACAGTACAAGTACACACATGTTACAGTACACATACGCACATGTTACAGTACAAGTACACACATGTTACAGTACAAGTACACACATGTTACATTACAAATACACACATGTTACAGTACAAGTAAACACACGTTACAGTACAAGTACACACACGTTACAGTACAAGTACACACACGTTACAGTACAAGTACACACATGTTACAGTACAAGTACACACATGTTACAGTACAAGTACACACACGTTACAGTACAAGTACACACATGTTACAGTACAAGTACACACATGTTACAGTACAAATACACACACGTTACAGTACACATACGCACATGTTACAGTACAAGTACACACATGTTACAGTACAAGTACACACATGTTACATTACAAATACACACATGTTACAGTACAAGTACACACACATTACAGTACAAGTACACACATTACAGTACAAGTACACACATGTTACAGTACAAGTACACACATGTTACAGTACACATATGCACATGTTACAGTACAAGTACACACACGTTACAGTACAAGTACACACATGTTACAGTACACATACGCACATGTTACAGTACAAATACACACGCGTTACAGTACAAGTACACACATGTTACAGTACACATACGCACATGTTACAGTACAAGTACACACACGTTACAGTACAAGTACACACATGTTACAGTACACATACGCACATGTTACAGTACAAGTACACACACGTTACAGTACAAGTACACACATGTTACAGTACAAATACACACACGTTACAGTACAAGTACACAGAGCTATACTGCTGCTCTACTTATACATGGTATAGCTTCATGGTAGTAGTCTGACGGGACAGATATACTTATCCTCACCTGAAGTTCAACTCTTTGTATTTGATGGCAATAAAGATTGAACTTTATTGTCATTGCATTTAAATGTAGCATCTAATCAGAAACACGAAGAGCCGTTACGTTCAGAGTAACATTTAGGATGAATGCATATAAACATCAAGCAGTTGATATGTACAGTATGCACAGTATTAATAGTGTGGTATGAACACGTGTGTGTGTGTGTGTGTGTGTGTGTGTGTGTGTGTGTGTGTGTTGGCACTGAGCTCCAGACTCAAAGTCACCCCTACACACACACACACACACACACACACACACACACACACACACACACACACACACACACACACACACACACACACACAACACACACACATACAAACAACACACACAACAACACTACCACACACACACACACACACTGACACATACACACACACTCACACGCACCCACACACACACACACACAGCATACACACACCACCATACACACACACACACTACACACCTCACACACATACACCCCACACCTACACACACATACACACACACACACACATA